>NC_080102.1:1587500-1710000 GCF_950005125.1 Chionomys nivalis | reverse complement strand
GATATGCAGGGCCAACCGGAGCCTTACTCTGCAGAACATGGGAGGCATGGGGACAGTCATCACGTGAGGAGTCCATGGTAACAGCATAAGGAGGAAGGATCAGCAAGGGTGTTAGTAAGCTGAAGTTAGGGAGCAGGGGAGAATGAAGCCAAAGAGATCAGCATTGTCCGCCGAGAAGGAAGAAAACCCAGCAACCGAAGCAGAGACCGTGAGGATGGTGGGAGCAGCGGTGTGTTTCAGGGAGCTATTGGGGGCCTAGCCTGGCTGTGGGAGGCCACAGGTATGTGCAGCTCATCAGAGGCACGTTTACAATACCCACTCAACCCCCACCCAGCCAAGCAGGACTCCTGGACACCAAAAAGGCCCGAAGTCAACGGGGCTCGCTACACCTAGAAAACAACAATTAAACGATAGTGCGAAACTGGTCGGTGGGAGTCGACAACCAGGGGAGGCAGTATTCAGACAAGAAAAGAAAAGTAAGCCTGTGTAAGCAACCAGAGAGCCCTGGTAGACTGCCTGGCTTTATCTAACGAAACTGCGCTGTTAGTAGTGTTCATTTGTTAGTGTTTTAAAGGCTCGGAGTCACTCATGTATCCATCTAGTCATGGCTTAGTCAGGGCTAAATGATAAAGCGGGTACAAAAAGGGGTGCTGAGGAAACGGGGAAGAAGGGGGACCTTCTTCAAAGTGGAGAGAAAGATCACAGTCACAAAAGCAGGTGGTACCTGGGGTGCAAAAGCATAGGACCTTTAAGGGCCTTCTGCAATTCCATCTGCAGGAGCACGCAGCTGGGCCAATGGGTCAAGACAAACCAGAGAAATGAGCTAATGAGAGCGAGAGGAGGTCGCTCCAAGTAGCACAAGCATCCCCCCACCTCCAGCCCCCCACCTCTACCTCCAGCCCTCCTATCACCCATCACTGGGAACTAGGAATTCCTGCACCAAGTTCTTCTCCCCATTGCCCCACTCCCACCCGCTTCCTCCCCACCACCTCCAGGGAGCTTGGCATTCCTCACCACCTTCCCCCTTGGGTATGGGGACCTCACGGTGGCAGCCAGGGCATGACAGCGCACAGGACCCGTGAAGGACAGCGGTCTGTCTCTGGGCGTGGGCACCATGGCCTGACTGGCCGCTCTACAGCCTTGTCTAAAGTGAACCACCTGTTTCCTGCTGGGCTCGGCCCGCGGCCTTCCAAGGTCTCCGCAGAGCAGGACTGTATCCAAACCACGGCCGGCGGAGGAATGACAGCCTTGGCGCTGCCTCCGGTGGTGCTTGCCGTTCACTGAGGAGTTTTGTGGAATCTAGACTCGTTTTCCACTGAAACAAGAGAAAGTAAAGACGGCAGCAAACAAAAATAGCTTGCTGGCACTTCCTGTTTACTCTTTCCACAGAGTCTCCTCCACTGGGGGCTGGAAAGCCCCTCTTCTGAGAACGGGAAGCCTTACTGGGTTTTCTGGGGGTTTTCTCTTCCTTGTTTCTGTCTCCCCACCTTTTGTTACATGCAAGTTTACTGGGGGGATTCGTTAGTTTCAGTCCCACGATTCTTTTTTCCTAGCACTGTTCAGAGAAAGACGCGCTGCCGTTTGTGCCCGATGACCCCATTGTTCTGTCTATTAATTATTCCAGGGCTTATGAATAAGGCGTAGGAGAGCCATACTGAGAATGTGAAAGGGTTGGGGGAACCTGGGACCTGCGCCTGGCACCACTCCCTTTTCCTTCCCACCCATGAGGGCATGTGACGCCAACGTTAACCCCCGGCACACCCAGGCCAGACAGGAAAAGCTCCCGGGAAAGGACATGGCAAAGGTAGCCCAGACATTAGCTGTAACACACATGCATGACTACAAGTCCTTTCTTATAACCACAGGGATGTCAGGCATGTTTGGACAGAAGGCCCAAGCGATGAATGAGCCGTTCTTGGGTGGGCCAAGGGTGACAGGTCTCTGCTGCAGATTGGTGCTTGTTCCTTCCCATGGCCCACCCGCTGCACGTATTGTCTCTGTCCAAAAGCAGTGAGAACGACTTCGCTTTCCTCGGTGTTTTGCACCACAAGCTAGTAATGGAAAAAACATTTACCCTATGGCTGGGGACACTCTGAACATTAGAGCTACAACCTATCAACAGACATGGCTGGGAGAAATCCAAGCCCTGTTAACGGATGGGTGTTTTTTGTTTTTTTGTTTTGTTTGTTTGTTTTTGGTTTTTTTATGACTGATTGGAACAGCAAGGCAGACTTTCTGAATTTTCATAATTTAAAAATTGACAATGGCATAAATATCTTTGAAAAAACATCAGTATAAAAGCCACCCTGTTCTTGCAAGAAAGAGAAACAAAGCAAAGTTACAAAAATGCCCACCAGCTTCTACTAAGAGGAACTGCTGTGAGTTGAACCACATCCTCGGGAGAGACACATAGACGTCCTACGTAGCCCACACTGCCTCAGTAGGTGACCTTATGTAGCGTCTTTAAGGGTGATTATGGTGTAAGTAGAGCCATTAGGGTACCCAGTATGCCTGGTGCCCTTATTTTAGAAAGGAGAGGTTTGGATACAGACACGCAAACACTGAAGGCCACATGAAGGCACAAGGCAGTGCCGTCAACAGGCAAAGAGATGTCTGAGACCAGCAGAGAAACAGGCTACCCCCTCTACCCTCAGCAAGGGAACCCCAATGCTACCCTGGTTTCACGCTTCTAGGCTCCAAAACATAAGGTGATAAACGTCTGTTTTTAAGTGCTCTAAGTTGTCGCAGTAGGTTTATCAAACTATGACAAAGGTTTTTGTCTCCTTGGGCATTCAGCAGTTGGCCTGGGCACAAGTGTTTGGGAGTCCACAATAGGACACCCTTGCTGGGAGACAAAAGTCCCCTACTCCTTCCCACAATGCAAGCTGAAAACACACTTTCCCTTCTTCCCAACATGAGACAGTTGACACCGCATTCCTGGCATTGAAGTTGGAGTGTGGGGCAATTGTAAATGTCCACTAGCCACCAGCAGTGGTGACCGTGAACATGCAATTATAGTGGTCCGTGAACATGCAATTATAGTGGTCCGTGTGTCACCAGAGCCTCAGGCAGCCGTCTGATGTCATTGGACTCTGCCTCATTTTGACATCTAATCCTACAGTCTTCCCACTGACTCTGTGCGTTTCCCAACGCTCCAATCCATGCCATTCAGCAGAGAGCCACACTCATCCACAGTACCTCCAGCTGTGTAACTTGTGTGTTCGTCCTGGATATTGTCCATTGCCTGTCTCCCTCTATCCCTGCCTGACATATGATCAGCCTTTTAAGACCAATGATCTTGACTGTTACAATCATGGATATGTCCTTGTGCCTGGGAGCAGGTAGATGTTCAGACAAACCTCTGATAATGTTGCAGGTTCAGTTCCAGACAGTGGCAACAATGTAGATAGTGCAGTTAAGAGAACAGTTCACATGTCACAGTTCCAGACTGTGGCAACAATGTAAATACTGCAGTTAAGAGAACAGTTCACATGTCACAGTTCCAGACTGTGGCAACAATGTAAATACTGCAGTAAAGGGAAAAGTTCGCTTTTTTTTTTCTTCTCAAAGCACATAAAAATTGCATTTGCACTATACCTTAGTGTGCTAAATCTGCAATAAGATACCTGTAAAAGACAGTTCACTTCAAAAGTACTTTGTTGCAGAGCTCAGCAGTTATGGGCACTTGTCTTTCTTCCAGTTCCCAGCATGGGTGTCAAGCAGCTTATAACTGCTTGTAACTCCAGTCCCAAGGACTCTGATGCCCTCCTCCAGCCTCTAGGGGCACCCACACACATATGGAAAACACATACACACATACATACATATAAACTAAAAAATAAAAATACTAATAACACCTGGTTACTAAAAAATGCTAACAACATCCTGAACCTATACTGCGCTGTAGCCTTTGATGATGGAAGATCTTGCCTCCACTTCAATGCTGCTGGCTAATCAGGGTGGTGGGTGCTGGAGGCGGGTGACTGCAGAAAGGTATGCCAGCAAAGTGTGCTGCGTCCACACTCTTTCTTCCACAAGGGATGTCTCTGCAGCTTGAAATGCCATTTTGGTAGCAAGTTGTGTACCTCAGGGCTCCTTTCAAACTTGGAGTCAATCTCTCAACTCTTGAGCCTGCTTCTCTAACTAAGATTATGGTACTAGTATCAGGCTGTTACCATTTCAACAGTAGTCACATCACCCTCACCAGGAGGAGAGTCCATCTCTGGGAAGCACTTCTTTTGCTTGTCCACATGAAGCAACTCCTCTGCTATCAAGGTTTTGTCAGAAGACAACAGCAATTCACCGGAAGCTTCAGGCTCCATTTCTAATCTCAGCTCTTTCCATTCATCTGTCCTTTTTTAATTTTAACTTTAATGTGTTGAACCCAGGACCTGTGTGCTAGACGAGTGCTCTGGCACTGAGCCACCTCTCCAGCTCCAGTCCAAGCTCTCTTGCTAACCCTCTGCACGGATAGCTCTTTTCTGTGGTTTTGGACCCTCTAAGTCACCCATGAGTGTTGGTATCAACGACTTCCAAATACTGTTAATATTGATGTTTTGACCTTTTTCCAGGAGTCAAAATATATTCTTCTTTCTTACTTTCTTTGGTTTGTATGGCGTGTGTATTGTGTGTACATGTGTGTGCATGCATGTTTGTCTGTGGAGGTGATAGATGGATTCCAGGTGCCTTACTCTATTGCTCTCCCCATTACTTTTTGAAACAAGATCTCTCAGTAAACAGGAGTTCACCATCACAGTTAGGCTGTCTGGCCAGTGAGCCCCAGGATCCGCCTGTCTCCACTCCCACAGTGCTGGGGTTATAATGTGTGCCACCTTGTGCAGATTTTATGTGCACACTGTGGTTCAAACCCAGGTCCTTGTGCTTGTATAGCCCACAAGCATTCTTAACGGCATCTAGAATGAAGAAGCCTTTCCTGACTAGTTTCCATTTCCTTTAGCTCAGGTCTAGCTCCAGACTCATGGAATGCATTTTTAAATAATAAGGCTTGAAAGTTCAAAATTCCTCCTCAATCCATAGGCTACAAAACGGATGCTGTATTAGAATCATGAAAGCAATGTTAGTCACCTCCCTCAGAGCACTCGCCTGGGTGATGGGGGACTCTGCCAAGGAGTGGTAACATTTTTAAAAGAACTCTTTTTCCCTGAGCAGCAGTTCTCAACAGTGGGGCTTAAAATATTCAGAGAGCCAGGTTGTAAACAGATGTGCTGTCATCCAAGTTTTGTTGTTGGGTTTATAGAGCCTAGGCAGAGGGGCAGAGTGGGACTCTTTAGGGCTCCAACATTTTTTGGAATGGCAAATGAGCATTGCCTTCCACTTAAAGTCACTAGCTGCACCAGTCACCAGGGGAGTCAGTGCGTCCTCTGAAGCTTTGAAACCAAGCATCGACTTCTCCAGCTCTGAAAGCCCCAACGGCATCATCTTCCAGAATAAAAGCTGTTTACAGTATTGCTTAGCATAGCTGTCTTCTAGGCTTGGCTGCAGCTTCTCCATGGACTCATGCTGACTCCCCATGCTGACGTTCCTGCTGTGACCATGGAGACAGCTGCTTTCCTTAAGTCTGGTGAGCCAACTTCTGCTGGCCTCAGACTCGGCCTCAGCAGCTTCCGAACTTCCGTCAGCTTCCGCCGAGCAGAAGAAACCAGGACCTTGCTCTTGGCTGGAAGTAATGTTGTTGTCATGTGTGCATCCATTTTTAGTGTCCTTCAAGAACTTTGACTTTGTGTTAACGATATGGCTGGCTGACTGGCTGGTGTAAGAGCCCCAGCTTTGGAGATATCTAAGCATTCTTCATGTTTTCCTCCTCGTTTCTCTGTGAAACGCTTGCAAACTTACTGTAGGATAATTAATTGGCCTGGTTTCAATATTCTTGTAGCTCAGAGTAGGGGTGGGGGAAATAGAGGAAGAAAGAGGGACTAGCTGGTCGGTGGGACAGACAAAAGACCACAGCATGTACAGATTGAATCATATCAATATGGCAACATTGGTGACACCCCAAAGCAGTTGCCATAGTATTAGTACCAAAGTCAACTGATCTTGGGTCATCATAATCAATACAGCACTGAAAACATTACTAAAGTGTGAGCTCATCCAGGATCACTGTATGCATTTGACTTATAAAAATGTAATATCTGTGAAGCACAAGAAAGCATAATGTACTTGTAAATATTTGTCACGTAAGCCATCTCTGAAATCTGTGTACACGTAGCTACAACAGTCCCCAGGTTTCCCATCAACAAATCTTGCCTTATTTTTTTTCCTTAAGTGTAATTCCTGGTTGCTTGGTTTCTCTTCCCTCTGCTGCTATGGAAACCAACAGTCCAGGGACAGGTTGCTTTTCTTCAAGTCCAGAAACATATATCACATCCCACAGAACACAGGGACATGTGCCCATGTCCTCCACAGCCAGAGTCTAGGAAGCACCAGCCTGGTAGCTGAGTATCCTGGATGCAATGGCTGTAGGATGTCATGCCCCACAGGTTAAGGTGGCCTTGAGATCCCCAGGAGCCTCACACCGTGTGCTAAGTGGCTACCCTGGTGATTCAGTCTGTCTATGGATGCCCATAGTGACCACATAGTCCGTTCTCAGGAGACTCTTGAGCCATAATGGTCCTATTCTCGTCTTTCTCTATTCCCAGCACTCACTGATACAGACAGAGCTCCCACAATGGACAAACCACATGGTTCATGGCCTCTCTAGTTTCACAAGACTGCAAAGACATAGTTCTTATTTCCCCTTCACAGCCAAGGAAACCGAGGTCCAATGAGGCCTCACTTTAAAACACAGAGCAAGAAGTGAGGCAGATAGGCCTGAGCTATGGAGTCCCCCTACCTGCTGCTAGACCACCCTTCTGAGGCTGTTATCTCAACCCTGTGTCTATAAAGGTTAGCAGGCTACAGCTGGGGGAGACAGAGGCACCATGGAAACCCTACAGTGTGAGCTTCACATACACACACACACACACACACACACACACACACACACACACACCGGGCATAGCCACGGAAACATTATAACCCTAGAGGTAATTTCTGAAGGAGGCTGAACTCTGAGTTCCAGCCCTCTGAAAGTCTTTAAGAAATAACAAATAAAAAAATAATCCCATCTCTCTGGAATGACGTAGGTGTGGTTATGCCTAAAAGCAGAGATTAGCTGACCCCAATGATCCCGCCTGCTTTTATGACTATGATGAACCATCGCTGGCCAGGCAGGCTAACTGCTTAGAGCATTGCTAAATCTGTTTTTAATAACACCACCATCCCAAGCCCTGACCATCACTGCAATAAAGGTTCCTCGTTGCTGGAGAGAGCAGAGCAATGGGCAGAGGCGGAGGTGGGAAACGGGGAAGGCCTCTTGTTCAGCAGTGTGGGGCTTCTGAGTCACAGAGTGCCTGGGGAGGGGTGGGGTGCTGGAGGATTTATTTCTGTTGAGTTCTACAGGATAAAGAACATAATGGATTCCATACCACTGCGGCAGGATGACAGCTTAGCAAAGGGGCTTGGGTACCCCGTGTCACCGGAGACACATACATGCAGTGTGCAAATTATGAGCACAGAGTCAGTGTTCTTAATGTGTCTAAGAAGTCAGAAGTTGGACGCCTTAGGCTGTTTTCAGAAACTGCACCTATGGACAGTGGCATTGAATTGAAGATCCCAAAAGGGCGTGGGCATGATCTCACAGAGACTGCAGAAGCAGAAAGAGCCTAGGAGAGCAGAATCTCTGAGACTGTTGAGGGGCAGCAAGCCTATAACAAGGACAGGAAGCATGAACAGAGGAGATGAGAGAAGATGGGACCAAAGACAGCAGCTAGACCAATGTCTGAATGTGAATGTCCAGAAAACTTGACCAGCTGGCTGGGACCTTAGTCCTGCTGGTGATGACAGCCCCCACCAGAATTCAGGTCTTTCTGTATCTGATAAGATGGGTGGAGCTCATGTTAGGCCAAAGAACAGTGTGAGTGAGCCTGGAAGGCCCTGGCTTCCGGGGGCGGATTGGCGGATAAATGGGAAGAAGCCAGCTCAGGGTGTGCTTAGTCGGGGAGATGGGTGACCTGGGTCCCATAGGAGTGTACTTGGGCACAGACTTCCTGAAGGTTCCACAGAGCTCTGCATCAGTGCCTCCACGAGAGAAGATGGCAGTGCCACAGTGGGTGGCTCCAAGTGGCCCTGTGGAGAGGGGGTGCCGGGCAACCCCAACCAGGACTGAATATACAAATACACCTGCAGTTCCCTGGGAAGGGAAGGGCTGAGGGCCCCCTGTGAACACATGTGGCCAGAACTTGGGTTCCTGTCTGTGTGTGCCAGGGAAGCACTGGAGGAAAGAGAGCCGGGCAGAGTGGACTTCACAACAAGATCCCCCGCGCTCAAAGCCCCACCACAGCTCCTCAGTGCATCCTTCATTTTCCCCTCCTGCTGCGTGGCCATCAACCCAGTGCCCTGTCACTCATTTCTGCTGTTCATCTGCTCCACGGCACAGCCTCCTGCCATCTCTGCCCACTTCCACATCCAGGCCTCCACACGATGGCTGCTCTGGAATGTTCTTTTCCTGGCAATCACAGGACTCAGCCTTTACCTTCATCAGGTGTCCAGCCAGTCAGCAAGTCCTTGACTCAATACTAAGATAGCCGCTACCTCCTGACACATTTTCCCTTGCTCTTCACAGTGCGTGTGACTAAAAAGTCAGTATATTATACTCCTGTTTATTGTCTGTTTTCCCAACCAGCTGCCTGAAAGAGGAGATCATCACTGTTGTGACAGCCAAGAGCTTAACCCCATGCCTAGCAGGTGGTGTTTATACACACTAATGGATGAATGAATGAATGATGGACAGGTAAGTGAATAATGGAACTGCCAAATGAATGGTCAAGTGGATAGATGGATGGATGGTTAATTAATTTAATTAATTAATGGAAAAGGTACAGTGTCTGTCCTTGAAATCCTTATATCTGGTGGAGTAGGTCTCTTCGCCTAGATTAGTGTAAGAACAACACATTTCTCTTAGCAGGTTTGAAGTCTAATGGGAACGGGAAGACGGCTCAGCGATTAAGAGCACTATCTGTTCTTCCAGAGGACCTGGGTTCAATCCCATTGCCCACACAGCACCTCACAGCTCCCAATCATTCTTGACTCCAGTCCCAGGGGATCTGTTCTTCTCTTCTGGTCTCCAGGGATACCAGACATGTATGTGGTGCACATATATTCATGCTGGCAAAGCACGCATACGCACAAAATAATTAAATTAAATTAATTAAAACTTAAATAAAATAATTGACCTTTTTCTTCAACACATTCATCTCTCCCTTCCAGATTCCCCCAAAATAATGATAGTCATGGTGGAACCTCTTCAGGGACTCAGGAGGAAAACCATCTATGGCCACAATGTGGTCCTGACCCAAACCAGCTGGCCTGAGAACCCAGGAAGGATGCTAAAATCAAGCAGAACTGCAACGCTCCTGGTGCCCAGTGCTGAGGTGGGTGCTAGCAAGTGCTGGTGACACCCAGGAGGGGGAACAGGGAGCAGATGCTAACGCTGCCCAAAGGAGAGGGGCTGAAAGCAGCACAAAGCCCAGACCACAGCGACTTTAATACACTCAGCCATGCAGCTCTCTCCGCGTGGACAACTGTGATTCCACCACAGTCCCTGCCTGTGCTAGTTCACTAAAGGTGCAGAACAAACCACCCCAAACTGTTGTGATTTGAGCAATGGCTGTAATATGCCTAGGTCGCTTCTGTGGGTCAGAAACTGAGGTAGACAGTTCTGGCTCAGAGTGCCTTCTAAAATTATAGGAATGAAGTCAACAATGCTGCAGAATCCAGGCTGATGGCTGGAGAGACAGGATGCCAGCCGCCCAAGCATTGAACCTGGGCTCAATCCCCAGAACCCAGACCTTTTGAGAGACCCTGTCCCAACAGACTCAGTTTCAGCTAAGAAGCAGTTATCTAAGAGATGGTGTTGACCCTTAGCACCAACCAAAAGACTGGAAGGGCAGAGCCAAAGGAAACTCCACTTCCCCAAATTCCAGCACCCTATTTCCATCTACCAAAGGAGCCACCTCCTTATCTGTCTGAAGGGACAAATGGCTGTCTGTGTGCCTATTAGCAGACCAAAGCTGCTGCTGGCCTCTGGGCTCTCACAGGGATACAAACCCTATTGCAGAGTCTGTGCTGACATCCTGGCTCTCACCACCCTCTCTCTCCCTAAACTGATTCAGCTGTCAGGATTCCCTCCCCCAGCTTCTCATTCCCATAGAACCCTGCCATTTTGGCCATGAGATATCTTGGTCCTCTCCCTCTCACTCCTCCCCCCATGGTCCTCCCCTCTCACTCCTCCCCCATGGTCCTCCTCTCTAACTCCTCCCCATGATCCTCCTCTCTCACTCCTCCCCCATGATCCTCCTCTCTCACTCTTCCCCCATGGTCCTCTCATGGTCCGATTCAATCTGCTAGCCATGTTTAGTCTACTGCTTTCTCTCCCTGCTCTGGACTCTTCCAGATGCCTCTGGCTGGAGTCTCCCTCGGATCTACAACAAAAACTTCCCCCTCAACCATACCTTGAAGCAGCTGTGCCCTCACTTTATACATTGGCTTGTATGTATATGATTTCAGAGCTGGCCACTCAGTATTGGGTAACCAGATGGGCCTCCCAGCATCGCTCAGTTCCCTTTGTCTCTCCCACGTCACATGCCGCTGTCACCCTGGTTTTTTTCCCTCTTCTATTGAAACCTGTTTTTCTCCTTTTGGGGTTCACTTTCTAGTTTCACAGCTTGACTCTACCCTCTCCATATATGTGAATATATAAAATCTGTGTACAAGAGAAGAGGGAGAGAGACCCTGCCTCAGAAAACAGGTTGTAGGGCACCCGAGATTGTCCTCTGGCTCCACACACACTTGAACACACACAAAATCTAGGCTGAAGCTGGGGTTGCAGGGTCTCCTTTCTAGGTGACTCGCTTAAGTGACTGGCAAGCTGGTACTGTTGCTGGCTGTTGATCTCTGCCCCCTCCATGTGGACTTCTCCACAGTCACAGAAGTGTGCCCATGCACGGTCACTGACTTCCTGCCCCGTAGATGCCAACCAAGGGCCAGGGTACTTTTCGTTGTTTGCTTTTGTTTGATATGGGTTATTCATTTGTTTTTGTCTTACTATGTGGCCCAGATCAGTCATATACTATATATCCCAGACCAGCCTTGAACTCCCAACCCTCATGCCTTGTAGCACCAGCTCTGTAACTAAAAGTGCGCCTTCAAGTCCGGCTGCAAAGCTCTTTGACCTGGCCTTGTTCGTCTCCACCATCACTTGTATTCTATCCTCCCCCTAGCCCCTCTTGGATCAGGAAAATGGCTGCAAATGGTACATGAATACCATGAAGACCACTGGGAACTTGCTTGGGGCCCGGTGACTTGACCGGTTTTTGTGGCACTGCATCATTGCCTGAAGATGGGGTACACTGGGTAGGGCAGCAACTAAATCTTCTTCACCTGTCTCATCTGATTGGACCTGACATCACAAAAACCCTCCCTCCTGCTTTCTCCTTCCACCCCCGCCCCAGACACAAGGGCAAGTCTAGTAAGAGGCTAAGCAATAAGCCAGCTGAGGTGGGGCTGCCCCAGGATCTTTGTGGCCATGTCCTCGACTCCCCTACCCCCCTGCCCATTCATTCACCTCCTGAACAGGCATTACTTGCACCAACAGTGTGCTCGGGAGCTAGTGGTGACTCAGACCTCCACCTAGACTTTAGACACACGCTTTATGGGTTCGAGGTGGCGGGTGGGTATTTTAAGTCTGCTGGGAGCTCAGAGGAGAATATATAAAGATTGTGCTGGGGTAGATCAAGAGGGCTTCCCACAAGAAGTGTAACTCTATACCTAAAGGAAGGTAGCATGCTTCCTGGAGTCTGTACAACCACAGAAACAGACAGAAGGAGGCTCAGTGCCATGCCACACGCTGTCATGTTGCTGTCCATCAAAGCCAGCAAAATTGCTGGTGCAGAAGGAAGAGCTCCAAGGGAGCCCATGATCTCGCGAGCAGAGTCCCGAAGGCCCTGGAGGAAGGACGCCTTTGTGTCCCAGATACTCACTGAAGCTTCCCAGGGAAGGGGCGGTGCAACATCTGAAGGCTTAGAGCCAATGCAGTTTTACTTTTTCCTATTTTTTTCCATTAAGCTTCATTTATTGTTACAATTGATTCAAATAGTTTAATTCCAGCAAAGACCAGGCACCTCCAGTCTCCATAATGTCATAACACAGTGACATAAGCTCCCTGGAGCCATGTGGAACCATCGCAGCAGAGACCTACATGGAGCCTCAGGGCTGGACCTCAGTAAATACAAGCTCCTTGGGAAAAGAGGAGGCCTAAACCTTGCTAGGTTGATGTCTCACGCGCTCTGTGATCCTCCCGGGAACCGCCGTCTCCAGAACTCTCTTGTCCTTAGAAACAAGGACATTGCCATCCCTGCCTTGTCATCAGAGCCTTGCCTGCTGCTCTGCAGGTGTTCTGCTCCGATGTGGTCCCCGCCCCCCCCCCCCCCCCCCGCATCCCACCCACCCTCCTGTCCTAAGCATCACACTCGCTACACAGTGTGAGGGAAAGTCCTCAAGCATGGCAGGCTTCTCCGTTTTCTAGCATGGTTACTTCACTGTGTCTCTTTTTAAACGCAGGATGTTGTACAGGGTCTGTGTTCCTGTGTAGGACATCTACTATGTATACTTGTGTTGGAGCATGATTGTTAGATGTTTATACCCACATGCATGTACACAGACTGTGAGGTTGTGGTGGTGTTTGCTAGCACCCTCTGGTGGACAATGCTTCTTTTCTCCGTCCCCTCTGCCTTACACTGGACCGACATGGCTAGTTTGTGTGGCTCAATCGTAAAATTACTCTGGATCTGTGCAGCTTGGCTGAAAACACGCTGTGGAAGTGGAAGCTGTTATTGACTACGCATTTGTCAACACACACACAAATACACACACACCAATACACTCCACATGATACCATTGGGAACTGAGACCGTTGGGTGGCAATCAGGTTCAGATGAGGTCATGAGAACAGGAAGCCTATGAGGGAGAAAAAAGGGGGAAGAGAGAGAGAGAGAGAGAGAGAGAGAGAGAGAGAGAGAGAAGAATGTTCTAGTGCACACTGCATTAGGGCACTTTTTTGATTTTCTTCAGAGTAGGACATAATATAGCTTACATTTGGGGGTACATGAAAGGTAGGAAGAGGGCTCTCACCAGAAACCAAGTCTGCTAGCCCCTTGATCTTCAACTTCTCAGCCTCTAGAACGAGGAGAAGTAAATGCTTGTTGAGCCACCTACCAGTTTGTGGGATTTTGCCATGGCAGCCAGAGCCAACCAGAGGAGCCTCAGGCAGGTGTGTTCTAGATGATACAGTACCGAATGGGAGAAGGCTGTCCTGCTCCTGTGGGTGTGTTAAAGCCACTGAGACCTTCAGGTCTGTCTGTCGTGGATCTGAGCATTTATCCCCGCCTCGTCTATAAAATAGAGTCTATAATGTCAGGGTGCAGGGTCGCCGCTAGGCCTGAATCAGGAAGTAACTGCTAAAGACGACATGTGTCCATTTCCTCTCCAGTAACTCAGTTAAACTGAGCAGGTGCCTAGGGGTGCCCGCTTGCCTGACAAGGTACAAGTGCTAAGCAAAAGACTCTGCCCTCAGGGACATTTCAGTCCCTTGTGTAAGCCGACACACTCTATATAACGTGGCAAATGCAGGACAGGTTACAGTCAGGAGGGAGGCAAGTGGGAGGGATGCGGATATGGGAGGAGAGCACAGACCGGCAGCATTGGGGAAAAAAGCGGCCCCTTCCCAGGTGAACTGAGTCAAGCCTGGCCCAGGTGAGAGGAGCTGCTGGGGATGATGGGATATGCTTAACAAGGGATGGCGCTGGTCATTAGGACATTCTTTTAGGAGTTAATCAAATCTTTCTATTCCAATTTAAATTTTTCTGAGACAAGGGCTATATATACAGCCATGGCTGGGACTATGCAGAACAGCCTGACCTTGGACTCACAAGCATCTCTCTGCCTCTGACTAGCAGGTGCTGGGATTACAGGCGTGTGTTTCCATACCTCAGTCAACCTGATTTGAATTTTTATTTTGCCAGGTTCATTCTGAATTTTTTATTGATTTTTATTGAGCTCTACATTTTTCTCTGCTCCCTTCCCCTTCAGCCCTCTCCTAAGGTCCCCATGCTCTCAATTTACTCAGGAGATCTTGCCTTTTTCTACTTCCCATATAGATTAGATCCACATATGTCTCTCTTAGGGTCCTCATTGTTGTCTAGGTTCTCTGGGATTGTGGTTTGTGGGCTGATTTTCTTTGCTTTATGTTTAAAAACCATTTATGAGTGAGTACATATGATATTTGTCTTTCTGGGTTTGGGTTACCTCACTCAAAATGATATTTTCTAGCTCCATCCATTTGCCTGCAAATTTCAGGATGTTGTTATTTTTTTCTGCTGTGTAGTACTCCATTGTGTAAATGTACCACATTTTCCTTATCCATTCTTCCATCAAGGGGTATTTAGGTTGTTTCCAGGTTCTGGCTATGATGAACAATGCTGCTATGAACATAGTTGAGCACATGTCCTTGTGGCATGGTTGAGCATCCTTTGGATATGTAGCCAAAAGTGGTATTACTGGGTCTTGAGGAAGGTTGCTTCCTAATTTTCTGAGAAATCGCCACACTGACATCCAAAGGGGCTTTACCAGCTTGCATTCCCACCAGCACTGCAGAAGTGTTCCCTTTACCCTACAACCTCTCCAGCATAAGTTGTCATCAGTGTTTTTGATCTTGGCCATCATTAGAACATTCTTAAAGGCAGAATTCTCTGAGTCTCCTTTGCTTTGGGGTCACATAACTTTCAGAAAGCAGCTGGGGAAAGTGTGAGGTTCTGGGAAAACATGAGAGTCTCCTTTGATCTTAGTAAAGCAAATTCAAATTCTGATTTATTTTTATAGCTCTACCATAGTGTTCTACTTTCTTCCTCACTTTGGAGCCCTCCCCACATAGACTCACAGCTTCCGACAAATCGTACACCTCCCGGTTCCTGAGTGTAGGCCCTGGTCTGCAGCTGGAGCTCTACAAATCCCGGCTGAATCTAAAGAGACACACACCTGCCCACTTCCCTAAAGACACCAGGCAACATCCCTCCAGGGCTGCCAGCAGCCTTTTCACTTCTAGGGCTCTTGCCCCACCGCCTGAGCCTCTGGGGATGCTACCGTTGGTCCACACTGCCATCCTGCGGCCATATGTGGGAACTGCATGTTTCAGGCCCTCACCAAATGGCCTTGTTCAACACCACCTCTTACTGATCACACCTCAGGATAACTACCTGTTTTAGCCTTTGTGTCTTAAGCCACTATTCGCCAACAGATTGTTAAGAAGAGGTCGCATTTAAAGGGAAAATGGCAGGGTGTGACAAACCTCTTTCGAAGAGCGTGTCGCCTGGGATGACAGACAGATGTTGCTGTGTTTCCCTGGACAATCACCTTGCTTCGGTGCGCTTTCTCAGGGAAACATCCTTTGCACCCTTTTTCCAAAATGGGAGGTTATACAGCTTATAGAACTGCCATGAGGATTAAAATAAATAGTCTATATAAAATGAGCTAAACTCGCCGGCAGGCACAGGCAAGCACTCAGCAGATATCAACACAAGGCACTCGGGTTTCTACCATTCCATCTCAATCTTGCTGTGAGAGGATGAGGGGACATTAATGGCCCCCCTACACTGTGCTGAGAATAGCACTGAGGATCAGAGCATCGGTGACCTCCCCCAAGATCCCTCAGTCCGGAAATGGCAGGACTTGAAGCCCATCTTTCTGGATCTTGCCAGCATCCCAAGCAGGCCCTTGAAAGTTCTGCCCCTTGAGGGCAGACCCACTTGGAGAACGCTGGGAAGACCCAAAGAGGAAGGCAGAAAGGCACAGTCCTAAGTCAGCACAGCAAACAGTCCGCTCCCACTATGGGTGTGAAATCCTTACTCAGAGGATGTGTGTGAGGGGGTGTTCTTCCCAAATCCTGGTCCGGAGGGGTACCCAGTACTGCAGGAGACCCAGGTTCTGGCCCCAGCTCCTATGCGCAGAGCTATGTCACAGTGACTTGGACACATGCTGTACACTCTCCAGGACACAACTTCTTCCATGGCCAAGGAAGACAAGGGAGTCAGCAAAACAGCTGCCCAGCTCCCCCATCTTGTCATTCTGCAACCTGTACCCTTCAGATGATCCCTAGCTGTGTTTGGAGAGGGCCCCCTGGCCCACAGAGAGACCAGAACTCTGCCCTGGGGTATGGGGGGGGGCAGATGGAAAGAATAACGGTTCTATCAAATGAGCGGGAGATTACTCCTAATCCCCGCTGGAACTGAGTAGCAGTGTCCACGAAGGCCTGGGAGCCAGGCCAGTGATTTACGGGCAAGATTAGAGGACTCCAATGAGCTTTGCCTGGAAGAGCCACACTGGGCAGGGCATGAGCAGAGGCTGCAGCTCTAGGGTGCCCTGGTTCAGAAAGAGAACGCCCTGCAGCTACCCACTTCTCCTCAGGGTAGGGGGTGGCCGTATGTTATTGTCTTGCTTTTTTGGCTGATGTTTTAGAGAGGAGCAGGCCAATCGAGAGACGTAATCACGGGCCTTTCATACACACACGCCTAACAAGAGGAAGACGGATGGTGTGGGTGGTGCCGGGATCATAAATATCCGCGGCGTATCTGGGCAGAATGAAAGCAAAGAAAATAAATCTATCAGGACTCCAGGACCATCTTTCCAGAAAAACAGCAGATTGACGAATGAGACCAGATTTCACTGACGGCCTGAATGCCAAACTCCTTAGCTGCCTTCGCGGGGTACCAAAGCTAGGAGCAAGGCCGTGTCTGACTCCCGCACATGCGCATCTGAGCCCTAGGTGCCGGACACAGAACCGCGGCCATGTCTCTCTGATGTAGAAAGACTGGCGGGTGGGACAGACTCACGCGATGTGTGCCTTGGGTCTGCCTGAGTTACCTTATCAGCCAGCCAGGCAGTGAACTTCTTCTGTTGTTGGTTTCCTCATCTATAAAAGGAAGCAGGAATCGTGGTCAGAGAGTGTACTAAACGGAACACGGAACACGGCACAGAAAGCCCTAGGGGGCTATCACAGCCCAGTGTTCCACTTTTGGCAGTCTAGTGACTGATCGAGGTCACAGAGAGCCCTGCAGATCCATTCCACAAACCAAGCTGCCAGAACCAGTGTTTGTGTTTCCCCACCGAGAGTGAAAGAAGCTGAAGCGCCCCAGGGGGCTGCACGAACAAGGTCTCCTGCTGGGTGCGGATTCTCTTGCTCAAGGCCTTGTTTCAGCTTCTCTCTACGGTCACTACAGTTTGGTGGATACTATCATCCGACTTACAAAAATGTTCCTAAATTCTACCTGGAAATGTAGAGGGGGCTCAGATCACAGCCACCTCCTGCCCAGCCACTGGGTGAAGTGAAGGGCGAAGGGGGGAGCAGAGCCAAGCAGCTGCCTGAGACTGGAGCTGGTCCTGGAAAACTCAAACTCCAGACCCCAAGACTGGTTGGCCCCTTGCCTAGAACCTGCCTCTGGAACTGCTGCAGAGCTGGCTCCCCATGTGGGAAAAAGAATAGGTCAGTGTGTGACTATCCTGTCAGGAGCCAAGCTCTTCCGGGGATGAGAAGCCGCTGCTACCTTCCCCCTTTCAATGACAGCCCACTCTGGTGGGGAAGCTTGGGAGATGAGACCTGAGGGCTCCAGCCCAGGACTGCCTTCTAAGGCAATCTTTGTTCTGGTTTGGAGAGCCTGGCAGGGCACTCTGGAGTCCCGTCTCCATCTCCCTTAGGTGAGTTGCCCTGTCATGAGAACCCAAACCTCCACAGATGCTCAGTCAAGACTTCCAGTAGCTCACTGTGAAGTCAGGGCTGTGAGGGAAAAGGCACAGTGGCTCAGAACCTCAGAAAAATGATAAAAAAAAAAAAAAAAGCTTGATTTCTAACAACTCAGGAGTGTAAAATAAATAGTGGCATTTAAAATAGTCAAAGGTAAAGATGTCAGAAGCCCAGAAGTTTTCTACTGAGTGTTTCCTAAACGCAGGAGAAAGCCCAGCCTGGTGATTCTGACACCAGCCCACAGAATCACCCGGGAACTAATGTAACCATGGACTGCAGGCCACCCACAGGCCTGGTGCAGCTGGACTCTCTGGGGGCTGGTGCTCAGAAATGTGTGCCTTTGGCAAGTGCCCAGAGCTCTGGTGATAGCTGGGTGGTATGATAGCAATGTTTGGACACCTGGGATCTGTGAGCAGCCCGGAACATTGCTGCCCATGGGAATGTTCAGTGATTTTGTTCAGATGCTGAGTCTCTTCCAGGTCTCAGGGCACCTGAGATTCTGAGTTCCTGTCGCCAAAGCTGCTGGTCCAGGAATGCACGCCAACCTCCTGTTCTCTTAATGAGAAACGGAGAAAAAAGGCCCCGAGTAGAGAGAGAAGCAAAGGAGGCGGACGGAAGCTGGGGGCAAACTGGGTGGGAATGAGGGATGCACAGCTAGCCAGAGGCCAGCAGAGTAGCTCCGTCCATCACTTCCTGACCGGGGGCAGTCCTGGGGCTTGCTCCCTAATGGCAATGTAGGAAGCAGGGGCCTGAGAATCTGCTGGACAACTGAGGGGGCACAGCTCTGCATCTCTGTAACATTGACTTTAGAGTGTACGTGCCAGCTGCTAAGGTTTGTCCCAAAGTGCACATCAGGAACTCCCTCACACACACACACACACTCACACACACAAACACACACACACACTGACAAACACACAAACACTCTCTCACACACACAAATACACTCACTCTCTCCCTCACACACACACTCTCTCTCACACACACTCTCTCACACACATACACACTCACACACACAAACACACGCGCACACTCTCTCACACACACATACGCACACACATAAACACACTTTCACACACACAAACACTCACACACACATATACTCTCACACACATTCGCACACACTCACACACACTCTCTCACACACATATGCACACACATAAACACTCACACACAAACACTCTCACACACACAAACATATACTCTCTCACGCACACTGACACACACACACACACACCTGCACACACGGACACCGGAATAACTTTGCAAAAGTTGCAACAGGACATAGTCATCCTGACCTGGAGAGCCCTGTCTCATGTTTTCCTGGCCCACTTTTGGTCAGCTTTTTCTGTAATAATGTCTTGGGAACAGGTGAAACCAGCCCTTGGGCTTCCTTTTGGCCTTTCATGGAAACCGGATGCTGGGAGGCCAAAAAATGAACACCCCTGGGGCAACCCTAAGTTTATAAGGAAGGGGAGCTGGTCAATGAAGGTTTCTCTTGTGAGCTTCATGCAAACCACATGGAGGTGCACTGGATCCCCCAGAGTGTCCCTGGTGGGAAATAGCCTCTGGTGTCCCCAAGGGTACACAGCTTTCAGATCTGTCTCCGAGGTTCACTCTTCCGTCTCTACAGTCCTGTTGCTTTAGTCACTTCCTGAATAAACTACTTCCATGTAGGCAGTCCCAGGCTTGCTTTTAACGGAGAGGAAATGAGCACTCTCCCCCAAAGCAGGAGAGCTGGAGATACACAGCCTCAAAGCTCCCCGGCTTCCCTGACTGCCAGCCCCGGCCAGAGGCTGCTCTGAGAGCAAATCACATTGTGTCTAAAAGATGATTTAAGGTTCTCTGTGAGTCACTGGGAGCAGAGTAAAGGAAAACTAGAGAAATTAGGCTAGTTTACCCTAGAGAAAAGAAAACAGACAGGGTTAATAAGTGACTTCAATAAAAATGCAGCAGTGTTGAGTGAAATGACGGTCACCCTAAGCTTTCCTCTGCTGGTCGGCAGGCCGGATATGGTGAGCGGCTATCACTTCACATAAAACCCTCTGTGATTATCTAGACACTTTTTCAGAATTCACAGAGCCCGTGGGCAGCAAGATGGCTCAGTAAAAGCTCTTGTCGAGTAAACCTTAGGATCCAAGCTCAATCCCTGCATCCCAGAGAGAACTGACTCCTGGAAATTGTCCTCTGATGTGCACATGTGAGCCAAGGCACGCGCGCGTGCACACACACACACCATACCACTCAAACACACACAACACGCACACAAACATACAATCATACAAACATAAACACACACATATCACACACCACACAAACACACAAACATACACACACAATCATACAAGCATATACACACAAATATATACACACACCACACATAGACACACACATACACACCACACAACAAATACACACCAAATAAACAGCAAAGCCTTGTCATTTAGGATTTTTCTCAAATGGGTCTACTCCCTAAAAGGTGGATCTAATTGATCTAAGACTCACAAATGTCCCTCGTACAGGATATTACACAACAGAATTGTAATTTAATTGGATTTTTTTAACTACAGCCTATGCTTTCTCATGAGGTCTTGTTGCCCCCTAGTGGCTTATTTGTTCATTACAACTTTTATCTGGCCTCCAAGTTTAAATACCCTAAAATAAACACTGATCAATTAACGCTTCAATTCAACAAAGTTGTGTTAGATAGAAGCTGGGCTGGTTTGTAAGAGTCAGACAAGTACACAATGCATCATTAGTTATTACACAGTGTGATGTCACCAGGAAGTAAAATTATCATGGCCCGGGGGATGATGTAGGCAGAGAGGTGGCTTTGGTTTTGGTTTTGTGTTTTGAGACAGGATCTCACTAAGCAGCTCGGGAAAATCTCGACTCCTTCATCCTCTGGCCTCAACATCCCAAGTGTGGGCATCGCAAGCATACACTACCACTGTCTGTAACATAATTTAAAAGGAGCAGCAGATAAGGCCATGAAAGCCAAGCTCAGAAGGGTGGGATGGAGCTGGTTGAGAATTCTGTGAAAACAGAGCTGGTCTGTGCAGAGTCATTGGGGGTCAAGCTCTCAAGTGACCGTGGCAGGAGCAGAAAGCCCTGTTTGTCCAGAACACTGTGAGCAAGGCCCAGGGGACCGCAAAGAGACTGGACCAAAACCAGGAGACTGTCCATAAATGAACGCACAGATGGGGAAAGGGGAGTCCTCTTGGGACAGAGTCTGGTTAAACTTCAGCGTTTTGAAAGGGTGCAGCGAGAGACTGGAAACACTTTGAATTGAGTTCCACACCTGTGCAAGCAAGAGTGGAAGTCAAGAGACAACATTTGGGGGTCAATTCTTTCTACCATGTGGGCACAGGTTTCTGTTTAACTAATTATCAAACCTACTTTTTTTTTTTCTTAAAAGATGTTCACTCAGCCAGACGGTGGTGGCATGCACCTTTAATCCCAGCACTCAGAAGGCAGAGGCAGGCGCCAGTCTCTGTGAGTTCGAGGGCAGCCTGGTCTACAAGAATTAGTTCCAGGACAGGTTCCAAAGCTACAGAGAAACCCTGTCTCAAAACAAAAACAAAACAAAAAAACCTGCCCCCTCATCTATATCTTACTATCCTGGATGGCTACAGGAAGCTAGCAGAAGTTCTCATCTGGGTGGTGAAAGTCAGTGTGGTTAAAATTATGGTGTTGTTAGCCAGGTGCAGCAGTACAAGAAATCAAAAGGCTTGGTAGGTCAGAGTTTGAGGCCAAGCCTGGGAAAAGAAAAATTCTTCCAGACACAAGCATTCATGGCTGAGGCAAGAAAACCACTGCAAAACTTAGGGCTGGCTGGGGCTACATAGGCAGTTCCAGGTCAGCCAGGGCTACATGGGAAGACTCTGCTTCAAACCACCAGAAGATACTTGTTAATTGCTATTGTCTTCCCTTTAAGATGAAAACAGCTGACTCGCATCCACGATCTACTTTTCCTGTTGCTGTCATTACCTTGACAAAATCAACCTACGGGAGAAAGGCTTCATCCAGCTCACAGTTCAGGGAAGTCAAGGCAATAGAGCGTGAAGCCTCTGATCGTACCTGTTCGCACTCAGGAAGGATGGGGATTGTGCTGCAGCTCAGATCTTCCTTCTTACACGGTCCAGGATCCCAGCGTGGGCTATGGCACCACCCACAATGGGCAGGTTTGCCTACCTCAGCTAACCTGACCTAGATAACCCTCACCCAGGCACATCGGGAAGCTAACCTAGTGCGTACAGGCTTGTCTCCAAACTGACCAGATCTTGACATTAACACTAACATCATGAAATATTTAACACTAGCATCATGAAATATTTGAAAGAATATCCCCCAGAAGCTGGAAATGATCAGTGACGCCTTTAATCCCGAGACTCAGGAGGCAGAGGCAGTTGGACCTCTGAGTTCAAGGCCAGCCTGGTCACACCAGTCGATCCACACAGAGTTCCAGGATAGCCAGGACTATAGGATACACAGCTTCCCCAAAAAATGGAATGCAAAATCTCCCAGAACTAATTCTATGTCCCACGTGTGTAACTGATCTGAGTGTTCCACTTACAGCCTTTGGGACACTGCTTGAATTGTGGCCCTTGACATCATTGCTCTCTCGATAAGAGAGTAGAAGCCATAGCCACTTATCCCATAGCTGCATGACTCTAGCAATCAATTCTGTTGCTATAGCGAACAGCCATCCTAATTAGTCTTTTTCTTGAGGGAGCTGGATCTTCACTTTTTCAAAGAATATTCCAGAAAACTTGTGTTCTCTGGACAATAGACATGGGGGTTGGAAAGAAGATCCCGGAAGAGAATTCTTCTCTGCAGAGTCTCCGCTATTTGAATGTGCACTGTGAATCTGCAGTGGAACACAGCTCCTTCCAGATTGACTTGGTAAAGGGAACATTTTTCCCAGACCCAGCGCTCCGGAAGGGCTGGCCTGTGCTCTCACCACACGGCTCTCTGACCTACCACCCACAAAGCAGAGCGACTGCTAATGTGCCGTCCTGAGAACAAGGGCAGCAGGCAGAGCGCTGTGCAGAATGCAGCACACTCAGACTTTGTTGCCATGGAAACCACTAAGCAACAAAGTGACAAACAGCCTAGGAAGCAAATGTGCAATGGCCCAGTAACTACTACGAACATCAGGTAGTATTTTTCTGTTTACAGACACCACTTACACTATTTTTTTCCCAGCTCATTTGAGTCGGGCACTAACGAGGCTGGTGAGAGGGACACCAGCCATCTCTGTGGCTCCAGTTTTGACTGCAAGGCCTCTGTCTTCTTTCCAACCCCTCCTGTCAAAGATCTCCGGTGAAAGAGCCCTAAAGAGCACTTACTAGGAGCACCAAAGTGCTGTGTGATATTTTGTTGGTGTTCTGACAAATAAAGCTGGCCTGGAGGTCAGAGGGTGGAGCTAGCCACTAGCTAATCTTGGAGGCCAGGAGGTGGTGGACACACCTTTAATCCCAGTACCTGGGAGAAGGCAGCAGGGAGATCAGGAATTCAAGGCCACCCTGAGCTACATTAGATTGAACCAGTCCTAAAAGAGAAACAGAACCTGGCAGTGGTGGCTCATACCTTTGATCCCAGCACTAGAGAGGTGGAGACAGGGTAGCCACCCATTCAGTCTGAGATTTCGTAGAGGTCTCTGGTGGCTGCTGCCCTGCTCCTCTCATCTTACAGCTTTCCCCAATAGCTGACTCCAGGTTTTTATTGATTGAGACTAATTAGATTCACGCTTCACCAAAGGGCTCTTTCTGGCCCCCTTTCAAGACCTCAACTGAACACTTGACTGCACAGGGGGTTCTGCTGTTTCCACCACCTCGCTGAGATAGCTGTTGTGTGTCCTGGTGTCACTATTAACTAACCCTACAAAATGTTCCTTAAAAAAAAAAAAAATCAGCACGCCTTTAATCCCAGCACTCGGGAGGCAGAGGCAGGCGGATCTCTGTGAGTTCGAGACCAGCCTGGTCTACAGAGCTAGTTCCAGGACAGGCTCCAAAACCACAGAGAAACCCTGTCTCAAAAAACCAAAAAAAAAAAAAAAAAAAAAAAAAATCAAAAATCAAAAAGTTGGAAAATATGCATTCTCACCTACTTCCTGGAGACTCCCAATGTCCACAACAACATGAAAGTTTCCAGAAATCCTTTAACTACAAAAAGAAATGTTTTTGCTTAACCTGAAGTATCTTAAATCAACCTGACCTTGGGTTCTTTTTGGGGGGCGGGGATCATATTTAACAGAACGTATCCTGAAAAACCTTCATGACCTTCAGAAATCATCTGTAAAAACAATGGGTTTTTGCTTATTTAGCAGATGATTTTGTTGTTTTGAGAAAGGGTTTCTCTGTGTAGCCCTGGCTGTCCTGGAACTTGCTCTGTGGACCAGGCTGGCCTCAGAGATTCACCTGCCTCTGCCTCCTGAGTGCTGGAGTTAAAGGTGTGCACTACAACCAATGGCTAATCAGGTGGTTTATTTTTATTGAAATATTTTCTCCTGTTGCTTCTTAACTGGCTGGCCATTCCACTGTACCACCGTTGATGTCATAGATGATGTCAGGAGAGTGGCAGCCACCCAAGCTGCAACTGCTGTTCAGTACCCAGGATCTCAATACCCAGAATGCTCTCCGGCAAAAGACTGGTGTCGCATCTGCCAAGGCAGTGTTGACAATCTCACCAAAAGTGTATCCCATGGTGTTTAAAAATATTAACAACAAAGCAATCAAGGGCTCATGACATAGACCGTAACACATTCTCTCATACACCCAGCCCTCCTGACAACAGGCTCCAACCTGTGACTTCATTATGGAATAAGATACTCAGTTCACCAGGATATAACTACGCACAGCCCACACAGTCTGGGCCTCGAGTGCAGAAGCCAGGCACTTACCATGTCTGCCTGTCTCCTCAGCTCTCTGATGCCAGCTAGGCTCAAACCCAGGGCCTCATCCGTGCAAAAGCTTGACTACCCAGTTCCCTAGACTCTTGAGTCGAACTTGTCAATGGTCATAGTTGCATACCGTATGACTGAAATTTTTTTCAGAGAGACCTCTCAGCTTTTTGTTCATAACAAAAACAGCGTGGGAGGCGGCACATAGGGGTCTGGCGTGGGTCACAGTTCTTTAATACAAAGTGTTCAATTAACACATTGAACAACTGAACATATTCCAGGTACAGGAAAAGATGGAAACAGATTATTAAGATAAGGTAAACAGACCGCCATCCACATAACTGTATCATTTTAATTCTTGTTTCAAGCTGCACACTGTAACAGATGACAAAAGCAGCCAAGACTCCTGTGGGAGTCAACAAAAACAGCTGCAGTCCACGTCCAGCCAGGCATAGATCTCATAGAACCCGAATTCACACCTCAATGGCAATTCTTGCAAACCGATACTGCAGAGAGCCGGGCGGTCGCAGCAACACCAGGCCTCTTGTGGCTGCCGGCTGGCTGGACAGCATTTCCAGCAAGCCAGTCACACTAACAAACCCTAAGGCTTCTCCACAGCCCACAGCCATAGAGAAATCCCCCTGTGTGACGAAGCCCAGGAGGACTCTGGAGCAGTGTGATGTCAGTCCCGGGAGGGGGCCTGACCAAAGCCCCCGTATCAGAGCTTCCTGCTCAGCTGTGGGTGCCCCTGCCAGGCCCGACGAGGCAGCGAGCTCTCGGCTCTGCCTCTTCTCCATTTTCTTCTTTTCTTTCTCTTTCAGAATCAGGCTTTTGAATGGGTCGCTGTGTCTGGATTCCCGGGGTCCATGGTAACACGGATCCCGGCTGAGCTGGAGCAGGTCCTCCTTGGACGGGACACAGATCATGGCGCGAGGCTCGGGGCTGCCCTTCCTGAGCAGGGACAGGCTGACCCACACCAGGGCTCTGGGGAAATCATCCAGAATGGACAAGTAGGCCTTTCTAGTCAGTTCTCGCTGGCCACTGCAGGGAGCCCGCCTGGCCTCAGAACTGGGCCCACACCAAGCAGAGAGTTGCTTCAGTAATTTCCTACTCCTACGTGAAGTAACAGACATATAAAATTATAATTAAAAAACATTTAAAGCATATGATATATTTATTTATAACTAACATTCCTCTTTTCATGTGCCTGCCATTCTGAAAAACTTAAAAAACCGTGCCAAACTTAAAAACAAAAATTTTAGAATTGGTGCAGAAAAAAATAAGGCTTATAGAAAAATAAGACAGATCTTAGGGATATAATCAAAGCAAGAAGATAGAGTTTAAGGACAAAGAAGGATATAAAATGAGGTGAAAGAGGAGCACTATTCAAATGGGAGCACATCACAGCATGCTGAGAAGCGGAGCTGAGTCCACAGCAGCATCAAGGGCGGTGATCCCTGCACATGGATGCTGCAGCATCACCATGCTCCCTGAATATGGACGCTGCAGCATCACCATGCTCCCTGCACATGGACGCTGCCGCATCATCGTGCTCCCTGTATATGGACGCTGCAGCATCACTGTGCTCACTGCATCTGAACGCTGTGCTCCTTGCACATGGACACTGTGGCATCCTCGTGCTCCCTGCACATGGATACTGCAGCATCACCATGCTCCCTGTATATGGATACTGCAGCATCACCATGCTCCCTGCACATGGACGCAGTGCTCCCTGCACATGGACACTGCAGCATCACCATGCTCCCTGTATATGGACGCTGCAGCATCACTGTGCTCCCTGCACATGAATGCTGCAGCATCCCCGTGCCACAATGAATGACTGATGGCCCACCCACACCCACTAATTCCCAAGAACTGGAAAGGCTAACTCAAAACAGAGGCTTGTCACCCATTGGGGTCCCTGGTTTAGGACAATATTTCCAATCATCTCATCAGTTAGTACCGTGTCTCAAATCGAAAACTGCTTCCCTAGGCCGCCTATCACACATCAAAGAACCAGCTCCCTTTCTCAGAAAGTCACCAATCAGCATAGGAGCAATATTAACTTTCACATCCCAAAGCACGTTCAGTACAGAGAACAGTTCAATGGATGTGGCAGCTGCCTGCACTTACCGCAGAACACAGAGCCGGCTGGCGGCGGCAGCGGCGGCGTAGCTCTCACTGGCACCGTGCTCTAAGACCATCTCGGTCCCTGCCTGTGCTTGACAGCCTGTGTCTTCTGGCTTTGCGGGGTGGTTTTCAGACATGTCTGCCTCATTAGACTGGCAGAGCTCTTCGGGGACACAGGGCACTGCGAGTTGTCTTGGGTTGTCTTGAGCACCAGGTACTGAGGTTATAGGAGATGCCTCTTGGGCCTGAACCCTGGACTCCCACTCCTGAGTCAGCTGCTCCCAGGGACAACAGAAAGGTGCCAACGTGCCAAACTTAACATAGTTAGGCCTTTTGGCGGGAGGGCGTCTGGTGAAAAAAGAAATCAATTGTAAACAACTGAACAGTGGAGAATTCAAACAGCCAAGACCGTTATAACACATCTGCAGCCAATACGCACACACAAGACTCCCCAAGGAATGCATGATAAAGATCACCAACCCTGCTCATGAAGCTCCCTGTTTCCTCTGGTCTTTTTTGTTTTGTTGTTGCCGTGTGCGTGCATGTGTGTGTGCGTGCAGTA
Source organism: Chionomys nivalis (assembly GCF_950005125.1). Classification (NCBI taxonomy): domain Eukaryota; kingdom Metazoa; phylum Chordata; class Mammalia; order Rodentia; family Cricetidae; genus Chionomys; species Chionomys nivalis. The sequence goes on along the minus strand of NC_080102.1, from coordinate 1,682,499 downwards.
CTGACCTGCCTAGAGCGCACTACTGTCCACCAGGCTGCCTGCAAACTCTCAGAGATCCCCCTGCCTCTGCTTCCCCCTGTGCAGGGTGTATGCCGCTGCACCCAGACCTTTGGTTTTTAAACAGATTCCACATCTACAAATGTATGAGGCCTCTGAAAACTAAATGCAGTACCGCAGTGCTTACCCTGAGAGCTCCAATCACGGTGCCCCTGGGGCTGGGCAATGTTATCCCTGGAGATGCACAAGGGTCTCCCTCACTTCTGACCGGAGAACTGCACTAACTGTGAGTAAAGAGAAAGACTGTGTCCTGCAAACTTTTGTTACGGGCAGGGTACCTGGAAGGATGCACAGGAAACCGACACTGTGTGTTTGGATGGTAGCAGGAACATACCGGGTCAGAATTCAGGGAGAAGTTCCGCTGTAAACCACAGGCCCCTGGAAAGACTCAAACTACTGCAGGGTTCTCAACCTTCCTAATGCTGCAACCCTTCAGAAAGGTTCCTCATCTTGCAGTGACGTATTATAAAATTATTTTCATTGCTACTTCACGACTGTAATTTTGCTGATATTACAAATCATAATGTAAATATTTGATATCCAGAATATCTGATATTCAGCCCCTGTGGGGGTCTTGACCCACAGGTTGAGAACTGCTGTGCTAACTGGACCTGTCGTCAAATCGCCTTCTAAACATTTGTGTTTATATTTATAGACTAGCGCTGCTCTCAGCCACAGTCAGAGGAGCTTCTTCTGCAGTGGGTGACAATTAATGCAGTCTTACAACTTGCCAAAGTACCTAGAATAAGTGAGCACAGCATGCTCAGCCATAAACAGCACAACTACATGGCCCCTTCTATGGCTCAGGGAACTGTGGTGCAGACAGACACAGAACCGAAGGAGGGAATGGATGCTATGCCACGCCGTCTTCTGGACACGGCAGAGCCACACATACTATGCCACGCCGTCTTCTGGACACGGCAGAGCCACACATACTATGCCACGCCGTCTTCTGGACACGGCAGAGCCACACATACTATGCCACGCCGTCTTCTGGACACAGCAGAGCCACACATACTATGCTACGCTGAGCCACAGCAGTCATGGACACATGGAGACCATCCATACAAGTCCTGCAAAGAGCAAGCTTGTCAAAACTACAGCAGGATCTGGGAGGGGCTCACCAGGCCCTCTGAGGAGCTCCTAGCAGTTAGTAGTTCCCAAGAAGGGGAAGTCATTTTCTTCAGTGGTGCAGCCATTGTTAAGCTGCCCATGTTCCAGTACACAAGTCTATACCTATACAGACAGCCCTAATCAAAAAACAAGAAAGGACAGGAAAACAGGAGGACCTGGGAAGAAGTCAGTAGGAACAGGGAGGGGGGTAATAGAGGACAAGGGGGCAGCAAATACAATGTATGAAATTATCAAAAAAATAAAAAGTAAAGAAATTAACATTGGTTATTCTAAGGAAGAAAGGAGGGAGGGAGGGAGGGAGGGAGGGAGGGAGGGAGGGAGGGAGGGAGGGAGGGAGGGGAGGGGAGGGGAGGGGAGGGGAGGGGAGGGGAGGGGAGGAGAGGAGAGGAGAGGAAAGGAAAGGAAAAGTAGAGTCTCCATAAAGTCCGGGACAGACGGGTCTACTCTGTGCCTACAAGAGCCATGGTGTCTAGAGGGGTGTTGGATCCAACAGTAGGCTTGAAATAAATGTGCTGGATGAATAAATGATTCAAACAAAAATACACAGAGATGTATATTTTCAATGACTGAAAAAGTAAATGATTCTATTTCATGACACTGAAAATTTTACGAATTCCAAATGTGAGCGACCATACATAAGACCTGGCTGGAACTCCACCTCGCTCCTTTGTTTACATCTGTGGCTGCATCCCTGCCATGGAGACCAGGAGTCTACAAAGCCAACACTGCCATCATCCGGCCCTTTACAAAAGAAGCTTGCCAACATTTGGTTTATGATCATTGTTTGTTGATATGGAAACCAACACAATATATGATTAAATGAAAAGGTCAGGTCTCAAAATAGTATGGATAAACATTGATTTTTATAGAAAAATGTGCACTTTTGGAGAGAATACATGAAAAAGTCTAAATAGTGAAAACTCAACTACAGTCCGGGAGGTACACAGACACACAGCGCATGACTGCTGGAGACCTGGTGCAGGATCAAGTCACGACTCAGCCACTAAGTCACTCATCTGCCTATCTCTCAACAAACGGGCCAGACCCCTGCCTGTCTCTGTGGCTGTGGTAACGAGCAGGGATTCCCGACTTAGCCTTCCTGGTGCTTCCAGCAGAGTCACCGCAACATTCAACTGTCTTCTCCTTCATCAAACAGCAAACATTAGTGAGGCCAACTGCACACCACCTATGGCTGGATCCACAGGCACCACTCACGAGAGGGAGTTTCTGTGCTTCCGAGAGCCAACAGTTTAACGGGAATACAGAGTCCTATGGTCCACTTCTCTATATATCAGAAATAGAGGCCCTCACCACTCATTTCCAACGAAAGATCAGAGACTACAAGGATAAATACTAAAAGACTAAAAACAGCACATGTCTGTTTGGACGGCAGAACGGTAGCAGTATAAAGTGTTCTACCCACCTCCATGGTTTCATTAAACGCTTATAAATCAGCCTTTTAAAGCAGAATCTCCACAACAGTGGGGGTGGGGTGGGGTGAGATCTATTAGCAAGCATCTGAAATGCTTGTCTGCAGTTCAGATGTCCATCACACAAGTCAGAAAGTAACCGAGAGAAGGGCTGGACCATATGGGCCTCCAAAGGCCAACAGAGAAGCTCCTGGCTGAAGCACTGTCTTCTCAGCCACCTCTTGGTAAGAGAGAAAGAACTCAAAGGGAAGCAATTGCGAGGCTCCCCAAGCCATTAGGTGATTCAAACAGACACTTCTCCTTCCTGGAGACAGACCAGAAGAGTAGTCCCTTCCTTACCTTTTGTAGCATTCTAGAAGATCCTTAGCTTGATCTTCAGCAAACAGAACCCCAGCAGGGCAGTCAGGGAAGTCACCTGGGACGTTAGGTGATCTTCGATACTGAGAATGCACTGTCGTCTCCTTCAACCCCCCAACTCTTGCACCTCGGAAGATCTAAAAGAAACGACAAGAGGCCCTGTCGGTTTACTGATTTGAAATTGTTTAACTGTCTTTATAAGCTACAAGGATTAATCCTAAAATATTAAAATGAGAAATAAGCTAAAAGCCCATCAAAAAGGTAACTGGTAAATACATGCTAGGATAATCCTATAACCAAACACCACACAATAATGAATGAATGGACTTCAATACACGTGGAAAAATCCTCAGTACCCAGAGAATAACACAGGTTGCAGAAGCACATAAATAAGGCATAGAGACTAAAAACATGTACTTTACAGAGATACATGCATTTGATAAAGGTATGAGAACATGCACGGAGGAAAACAAACACCAAAATCATAATGGTGTTACTTCAGGAGCGGGGAGACTGGTGTGCCAGACGTGAAGCCCTGCCAGTTCTGTACGCTTAATTTTCTAAGTGGGACGGCAGGCCAAAGGTGCACAGCCCGTCAGTACATAGGACCTTATCTTTTCTATGTGAATGAAATAATGCCTAATGGTCTGGGGGATGTAGCTACACGAGAGCGTGCTTCCTAGCCTGCTAAGACCTTCAGTTCGACTCCTAGCACTGAAGAAAACAGAAAAAAAAATCCCTAATTAAAAGAAATTATAAGAAATTAAGTGGAACAACTTAAAAAAATAAAATAAAAAACCCTTCCTAAATGATAAACAGACTGCTCCTTGCACTAGGCATAATTGCCAAAAATTAACTACCTGCATGAGACCAGCAGTCTGACGCCGGCACGCCTCTTACCATCTCTAGCAGAGTCATGCTTAAACTAACCGGAAAATACACACAACACGGATTTTAATAAAAATGTTGGCTACAGTTAGGAAGACCAGGCAGGTCTTGAACTCAGAGATCCGCCTGCCTCTGCTGGGACTAAAGGCGTGCACCACCACCACCCAGCTATTGTTACTACTATTTAAAAATAAAATCATTCTACTTCAAAAACTTAGTATTGTTTATGACTAGGGTGTGGGAGGTGCCTGGGAAGAGTATGTGGGACAAGGGTAGACAGGTGCATATCAACACATAAAGCAAGCGCATATGGAAATATCGCAGAGTAGCTGTACAATTAATACATTAATCACTGTGTTTAAATATTGCAACCATTGGGTGAAATCAAAAGGCAACTTACAAATGGAATCCAAAAAGCCATGCCCCAACCCTTGGGAAGGAGGACATCCCAGCCACTTCCCCAGCCCAGCCGGTCTTCGCCAGTCACTTTTCCTGGCTGTTGGATCAGAAGAATAGGAATCTTGGATTCATGAGGCCCTAAAACAAGCTGTGACCCTGGCACCAGCAATTCACTTCTCATCCGATTTAAATCCTAAAGGGGAAGAAAACAAGTCAATATAAACAGTCACTGTCTTCTAGACCTTCCTTCTAGACCTTCCTAGACCTTCTAGACCTTCCTAGACCTACTATCTTACTAGATCTTCTAGATCTTCCTAGACCTTCTAGATTTGTAGACCTTTTAGACCTTATTAGACCTTCTAGATCTTATTATGCCTTCCAGACTTTCCTAGACCTTCTAGATCTTCTTAACCTTCTAGATCTTACTAGACCTTCCAGATCTTACTAGACCTTCTAGACCTCCTATATCTTACTAGATCTTCTAGATCTTCCTAACCTTCTAGACTTTGTAGACCTTCTAGACCTTATTATACCTTCCAGATCTTCTAGATCTTCTTAACCTTCTAGATCTTACTAGACATTTTAGTTTCCTAGACCTTCAAGATCTACTTAGAACTTATTAGACCTTATAGACTTTACTAGATCTTCTAGATCATCTTACTAGATCTTCTAGATCGCCATAAAAGGAAATTTACAAAGTGAGTTCCAGGTCAGCCAGGGCTACACAGAGAAATCCTGTCTTGGGGTGGAGTGGGGGAGAGAATATATAAATAGGTACATGGGACACTGAAACATAAAATCACTTTGTAGTCTCTAAGACAGTGACTCTCCCCGTCATCCATGATATTATCACTAATCCTGGCATGTTAGTTACCTGATCTGAGATTTTATTCTCTGTGACACTCCTACAGATATCACGGCTCCAGATGAAGCTGTGGGCACACTCCACGGGCACGCCCTCCAGAAGCAGCTGTCTAACTTGTTCATTATCTAAGAGGGAAGAGAAAGAGCCTTCAAACCACACTTTCTCTCCGTCAGTCCGAACACTGGCAGACGGCAGTGACGGGCATGTCCCAAACTAGAAGACAAAAACTAAGTTATTCTTATAGTTGGTTTCCTAGCCCTTGAAATAACAAAGGCTTTTCTTTGATATTTACTTCTGTGCAGACACACAATTATAATACTAATAATTATAAGTTGCCCCTTGAATTTGAGATAATCAATTTCTAGAAGACACTTTCCGTTACCCTCGGTTCTCTTAGAACTAACTTTACTGAGCTCGTCACTCCAGTCTGTAAAATGCACCTCTCCGTTCCTTTAAGGAGAGCAATGTTTGTGAACTGTCCTTAGAATATCAGAAAGGAGGGTTTTCAGTGATGGACACTTCCACACCATCACTTAAACATAACAGAAAAAAGTCCTTCAAATCTATGTTGTCAGACTGAAGAATTAAAAATCAGCTGGTGAGCCGGGCGGTGGTGGCGCACGCCTTTAATCCCAGCACTCGGGAGGCAGAGGCAGGTGGATCTCTGTGAGTTCGAGACCAGCCTGGTCTACAAGAAAGAGCTAGTTCCAGGACAGGCTCCAAAACCACAGAGAAACCCTGTCTCGAAAAAACCAAAAAAAAAAAAAAAAAAAAAAAATCAGCTGGTGAGGAGGGGACAGCTATTGTTCCAAAACGCCAACACGAAACTCACTCAAAAGCACATTCCTGTGTGGGTCTGCGGCTGCGGAAAAATAAGTTGGGAGTGACTAGGCACTGGCACGACAGATTCCAGGGAGGACAAAGCTGCAGAGAGAGGCACTAATGTCTACAAACGCTCTTTCTCCTGGAGACTGAGCAGCAAGGCCTAAGGTGCCGTGAGAGTGTTCACGAGCACTGGAGTCCATGGCTGCCCTGTACTGTGAGAGTGCTCACGAGCACTGGAGTCCACAGCTGCCCTGTGCCGTGAGAGTGCTCACGAGCACTGGAGTCCACAGCTGCCCTGTGCCGTGAGAGTGCTCACGAGCACTGGAGTTCACGGCTGCCCTGTGCTGTAACTGTGCTCACAATCACTGGAGTCCACAGCTGCCCTGTGCCGTGAGAATGCTCACAATCACTGGAGTTCACGGCTGCCCTGTGCTGTAACTGTGCTCACGAGCACTGGAGTCCACGGCTGTCCTGTGCTATAACTGTGCTCACGAGCACTGGAGTCCACGGCTGCCCTGTACTGTGAGAGTGTTCACAAGCACTGGAGTCCACGGCTGCCCTGTACTGTGAGAGTGCTCACGAGCACTGGAGTCCACGGCTGCCCTGTGCTGTAACCGTGCTCACGAGCACTAGAAAAGGAAAATATGTCTGCCCACCTGCCATTCTGAAGGCAACCAGACTCCTTCATGGCTGTGGTGGTGGCAAGGACATATGGCCAAAGAGTATTTCAAGAGCAATTTTTAGAATGAGCTACACATATAATGTAGCTCAGAATTTTCTTTCTTCCCTTTTGTTTTGTTTTGTTTGCTGCTAGCCGGTGAGTGAGAAGCCAGAGTGCACGCTTACAACACACACACTTAGAACATACCCCGCCACTGACCCCTACTTCCTGCCTCCGAGGCCAACATTAAATAAAGCAAGCTCTTCTCTAGCAAGAGCCAATCCAAACAATCTATTGAAGCATATTGGTGACTGCTACAGACAGTGAATGAAGGAGAGCACACAGCACAAAGGTGGTTTGGGGTTTTCCTTCCATTTCCCCAGTGCTGGGACTCGAACCCAGGCCTGTGCGATGTCAGGTACGAGCTCTAGCGCCACCCTACACCTCCAGCCTCAAAGACCGGTCACTTACACAGTGAACCGCTGTTAATGAAGCTGAGAATACAGCAGGCTCCTAGGAACCTTTTCCTCTAAGAGCTGCCCAAGCTTCAGTTTATTAAGAAAATATGGAGCTTGTTACCCAAAGCAGGCAAACTCTTTCAAGCTAGAAACATTTGAGTCGATTTTGCTATTGCTGCCTGTTCAAGTCAAAATGGACAGAGAACAATTTCGGATATAGGCAGCCTGGGCAGAAAAGGAATTAGGTCTGAGCTGTCCTACTGCTGAGTCTTCTAAGGACTGATCTTTCAACTGACCCAGCCCCCCGAAAGTGTACTTCTACCCTTTGTTTTGACTCAGCTTGCTATGAGAAAAAATACAGATATAATTAATTACTAATTCAGCTAATTCACATGAAGAGTGTACTCCTTGCCAGTCATTTGACTCATGCCTGCAAACCAAGCACTCAGGATGCTGAGGCAGGAATACTGACATGTTCAAGGCCACCCTGGACTTTATAACAAGTTCAGGCCAGCATAGCTACATAGAAAGTCCTTATCTCAAAACAACTAGGGACTGAACTAGGGCCACACACATATAGGCAAGCATTCTACTGAACCACATCCCCAGCCCGAAAGTATACTTCTTTACGTAGCTCAACATCAAATAAAAGTATCTTCATAGGAATTACAGTACTTAAAACACGTTCTAATGATCACAGCACTCAGGAGACAGAGGCAGACAGAGCTCTGTGAATTCAAGGGCAGCCTGCTCTACAAAGGGAGTTCCAGGCCAGCCAGAGGTACCCAGTGAGATCCTGTCTCAAAAAAAAAAACCAAAGTAATAGCAACAAAAACAGGCTGGAATGAAATCCACGACAGTGTCTAACAGTGAATCTTACAGTAGAATCCAGATCATGTTTCACAATAGACTTTAATCTTCTTTAACCGATTCATGCTAAACCTGTTAGAAAGGGTGTTAGAACTGCCCGTCCAAGCATAGATAACGAGGTAGTGAGAGGGATGCAGAGTCCACCCGTGGCTCTGAAGTGACCACAGCTCCACACGTAATTCTCTGGAGACCCTCCCACTTACGCGGTTTCACTAGACCACTGAATGAGACAGCCACAGCAAGGCAGTCTTAGGCTCCATGGTGACTAACTTACCTATGAGTCTTCAGATCCTCAGTCACCTTTTATGTGGACCTCTGACGAGGCCATTTATTGGTCCCTAGTAAGCTAGCTAACGACATGCAGAGAGGATGGAAACAAAACTGTGAAGTTGTTATGACACACTTAAATGTCCTCCCAAACTCAGAAGCTAGTTTCAATGGCTCTCCTAATTAATGTGTTTAAATGACACCATGCCAACTGCAGCCAATCCTGGATCAGTTTAAAACTTTAGTCAGTCCCAACCCACCTCCCAGCCAAGTAGCTCGTGTGGGTCCCTCTACTCTGTCAAAAGCATGTGGTCTGATACTTCAGCACCTGGGATGGCCTTGCCAGGATTCGAACCTGGATCATCTGTATGGTCAGACAGAGGCTTCCAAAGAGCACAAGACCAGCTGCCGGTGCGTATCCCTTCCTCACAGCTAAAGTCTAAAGCTCCAGGCACCTGGGAGACTAGAGAGAGACATACTAGAGAAAACTGAGGACTTTGGGGAAAACATTAAACTTGAGCAGCTAGCTGTGTGGTTTACACCTCCCTCAAAGACACTCTCCATGCCACGTCCTCAGACACACACCTCATGGGACCCAACAGCTCGACCAGGAACATGGCAACACCTTACCTTGGTGCCTTTCTGGATGCGGCAAAGCTCTGGACCGCTGTGGGGGCAAATTTGTTCTCGGATCCCTCACCGTCAATCCCAGAATAGTACCTGCAGGAATTTCCGCTGGTGAGGAGACTCCTTCAACAGAACAGAAACAGGGATGCGTTAAACAGAAGCTTATATAGAGAAAGGCTCGCATGGGGCAGGTGCGGCTCAGTGAGCAAAGGCACCTGCTGGAGGCTGATGATCTAAGTCTAAGCCGTGCGGTGAAAGGAGAGGACTGAGTTACACACACACACACACACACACACACAAATACAAATAAGTAAATGTAAAAAAATGTTTTTAAATCACAATATGTATCAAAACAATCTTGGTTATAGTTTGAAACCTTTCAGATTTTTCCTAATGAAACTATTTTCTTGGGGAAATTACTTTAAAATACGTATCACCTTTCCCCACTAATTTACTCAGAAAATAAATTAACGCTTTAAAAGTAAAGTTTCTTGCAAAATAAAATTTAAAGGACATAAAATTATCTTCCAACATGGATTGGCAAGTTTCTCATCAGCTACACATACAAGAGGCAGTAAGCACAGACATTGGGTGAGCTCCTGCTTGGCCGCTCACTTGTAACTTCAGAATGTCAGTGACTTAGAATATGAACAACCTTATTTCACAGGCATGAGCACAATGCCTCAATCTTGAACTCCAGCTTCTTACTTGCTTCTCCAGTTACATGACAGCAAATAAAGGCAACAGAAAGCAAGACTACTCACTGGGGCCAACTGCCAACTTCTCTGCCCCACTCCCCACTCCTCCCTTCCCCTCCTCCCCAGCACAGCAGATTCTCCCTCTTTCTACCTCCCAGCAACTGAAACACGGCTTCTTGTCTTTGATGAAGGACAACGCCATCAGAGCTCTTGCAAGTGTCGCTCCACCAGTGATGGGCTGTCTCCTCTGCATCCTCTTCCCCCTGGAAAACAAGAACTCCTCCTCAGCAGCCAGGCCTAACAACTGGTGAGTCAGTCCTAATGATCGCTATGTTGTACGAAGGTTGTAACACAGTTGGCTCCAATCCCTTTGTTTCTGAGCGTGAGAATAACTCCTTCACCAGGAGCAGCAGTGAGGATGCAACTTACTTGATAGAAATTACCACCAGACTAACACTCTAATTAGAGACGTCACACTTTTCAAAGACGCTATTTAATCAGGCACCGCCACTCTTCCTTGTGCGCGCTTCCTACGGAGGCGCCGGCCCTCCCCCACTCACCACCTCCTCTCTAATTTAACAATAAAATGCTCCCTTCTCACCAGGCCAGCGCTGTGCTACTCTTAGCAACACTGGATAAGATGCATACACACTTCACTAACGCCCAGGCAAGGCTGGGATTTGGCAAGGTTTCCACGGTGCTTCAAGTATGAGATACGTGACAGTGATTAGTGCTGGACCCCAAAGTGGTAACTTGTAAGACGGGGCCACCTGACAGAACACAGGCAGCAGAGCTAGGTGGTGTGGAGCACCGGCTCCAGAACCAAACCTGAATTCACATCTTTACTCCATAACTTATTAGCACATGGAAGATCCTATGCTAGGCACTATGCTAAGCCCTGGGGACAGAACAGAGGACAGAACCGGGCAGAACCGGGCCTGCCGACCATTATGAATCGCAGAGGCCAGTGAGAGACACAAGTGTTATAAGCACAAGAACCAGACTATACTAGTAAGCAGAGGAAAAGAAGAAGCACAAGGAAGGGTTCCAGAGGGAATACAGACTGCATGAGCCGGGCTGAAACTTAAACAACGAGGAAATTTTAGCCCAGCCAAGAGTAGCACAACAGAATGTTGTTAAAAAGGCAGAAAGGAAATAGGTACGAGTCAAGGGAATTGAAATGACACATTCTAGACCACAAAAAGCCAGCACGGCCAAAGGGTGAGGAGAGATTAAAAGTCTAAGATGACACAGGCTACACTACGGGATCTGAGTTTTACCTTAAATTACATGAGAAGCTACTTGAGAATTTATCATCTCAACAAGCAGTGAATTGACTGGGTTTGGAATATAGCTCAGGGACAGCTACAGCGACTGCCTGTCTAGCAAGCAAAAGGCCTGGGTTCCATCTACAAAAAGCAATGCAACAGAAACAAAAAGTGAATAAAATGTTAAAAGATCGCTGTCCATCCTGAGCAGGAATAACAAGGGAACGTCCTAACTCCACTCCAGGACTCCAGGCTGAGACAGCAGAAGGCAAAGGAGACAGAGAGGGGCTGCTGTCGTGTTTGTTGAGCAGGTGAGCCTCAGTTTGATTACTGTCTTTGCCCACATCAAATCTGAGGCTCACCTGCTAAATCAACTGACTAGGATGGAAAATAAAGAGATCTGAACCCAAAAGGAGACCCCTAACCACACCTCATGCTCTAGACCAGCACTGCCTATACGGCAGTCACAAGCCACAGAGAGAATTAATCTTAGTTAAAATTTAAAAAGGTACAAATTCAGTATCTCAACCATTCAGTTACATTTTTAAGTGTTCAATGATGTCATGTGAGTGGTGGTTCTCAATCTTGAGAACACAAAGGAATATCTTCCCTGCTTCTGATCCGAAGTGCTGAGTGGATATACTTAACTTCCCAGAAAATCTATCATAAGCTAAACTAAAAAAAAAAAAAAAAGAAGGAAAGGGGGGAAGAAAAAGAAGGGAGGAAGAGAAGAAAGAAGAGGAAGAAGAAAGAGGAGGAGGAGGAGGATGAGAAGAAAGGAGAAGGAAGAAAGAAGGAAGGAGGAAGAGAAGGAAGAAGAAGGAAGAAAGAAGACTAGCAGACAATTTCAGAGATTTTTTTAGAGGCATTCCATTGCTCATCAATGAAGGGGATATTACCTTCTATAAGAACCAGAAAAGCAAGAAAAATCTATAATTTAAAATTCAATTTGGCTAGCTGGGTATGATGGTGTAAACATTTAATCCCAGCTCTTGGGAGGCAGAGGTAGGCAGATATCTGTGAGTTCCAGACCAGCCTGGTCTACAGATCGAGTTCCAGGACAGCTATGGCTATAACAGAAAAACCCTGTCTCAGAAAACAAAAGAAAAAATTCAATTGAATTATCACATCCATTGAGATTTAATCTTCTAGAAGTGAAAGTTTAAAAAAAAAAAAAAACTTTGTTAACAAAACAAGTTGGGAAATACACGTTTAAGGAACAACCGATGGGTTATCAGATCATACGTTAGGCTTACAGCTCTGCCTGGACCAGCACAACAGTCACATTTACTCACTGTGTGTAGAGGAGCAGCCCTCAGCGCCGAGGTCAGGATGCAGTGGGAAAGAGGACCGATCAGCCGGAACCTGTTCATCTCCATCGTCAGATCACTGAGAAAAGGCCAATAAACAGAAATTCATTACTTATGATGTCTATACCACTGGCAAACATTGGGACAAGACACAGCAAACATAGCAGCACACAGGACAAGGCAGCCAGCATGACTCAGGAGGCAGAGGCAGGCAGATCTGAGTTCAGGACAGCCAGGGCTACACAGGGAAACCCAGGGAGAGCGAGGCCTTCCGCGGTGAACGCAGCTCCTACCTGATGACAACCCCTGTAGGAAGACAGACCCAGGAACGCGGCTGGCACGGGTCTCTAGTCCCATCGCCAAGAGTTCTCTTGGTGCGTCGAGCGCTCTCTGCATCGTCTTTCCTTTTCCTTTTCTGGCCTATGCTGTCATCAGCTCGTTCAGGCTGACTTTCCTCTTGGTCTGATGTCGGGAGTGGGTCAGGAACGGAGACACCTGAGCTGACGGGTTCTGAGCACTGGCACACTGCTCTCAACTCCTCCAGGACAGCCTACGGAGTCGTTACACGTGGACTTTAGATCCTCGGACTGTGAACACACACTCACTGCTCCTGCAGAGGACCCGGTGTCTCAGCACCTACACAAGGGCTAACAACTGTCTGTTACTCCAGTTCCAGAGAATCAGACAGCCCCTTCTGGCCTCCCTGGGCACCAGGCACATACATGGTGCACAGATATACATGCAAGCAAAACACCGACACACATAAAAAAATAAATACATTCTTAATGCCGGGCGGTGGTGGCACACGCCTTTAATCCCAGCACTCGGGAGGCAGAGGCAGGCGGATCTCTGTGAGTTCGAGGCCAGCCTGGTCTACAAGAGCTAGTGCCAGGACAGGCTCCAAAGCTACAGAGAAACCCTGTCTTGAGAAAAATAAATAAATAAAAATTTAAAATAAAAATTAAAAACGTGTGTGTGTGTGTGTTTAAGTTAAATGCAGTGTTACAAATTGAATTGGTGGAGAAGGGTATATTCATTGTGGTAATCATTACATTTTATATACATATATATATATATCAAATCACCATATTCAAGGTAAACATAGCCATTCTTTGTTCAATAGTTTTAGATAAAAAGAATTTTTTTAAATAAAGGAATATCAATCAGGTATGGCACATGACTTTAATCCCAGCACTTGGGAGACAGAAGCTGACAGATTACGCCAATCTGAAGCCAGTTTTGTCTCCATGGCAGATGCAGGACAGTCAGTGCTACATAGGGTCAGTCTCAAAAAAAAAAAAAAAAAAAAAAGGATAGAAGGAAGGAAACAAAATTTAACTGATTCATTAGTAAAAGTATCATACCAAACTGACAGTCAAACTTTTATACCACTGAAATTTCTAAAAGATCGTCTTCCGGTGGTAGTTAAGAATGTAACAGTGGGCAGATGAGACGGCTCCGCAGGTAAACAGGACTGCCACCATTCTGAAGACACGACTTTGATCCCTGGTCCCCACACGGTGGAAGAGCGGATTCACACACGCCGTCCTCTGGCCTCCACATCTATACCCACACACTGTATAATAAACAGAATGCGACAGAACAATATACCAGCTTAAGAGTCGGATGAAGCCAGATCCACAGCTGCCTATCCTCAGACGTATCCCCTGGGGTCTTCCTAGGCTTCCAGAGAAATGTGACAGGCCCCAGCGTTTCTCTGGGATACGTATTTGCCCGGTAAAGCACAAGACTCCCTTGTCGCTTTCCAGACAAGCAGTGAACCGCAGCGAAGGTCAGTCCTGCAACAAACACAAACAAAACCCGTGACTTCAAGTGCTCGCGAGCAGCACTGTTTCCTGAGGGCCGTACTATTAACCACTGTCGGTCTCCACGAGAGAAGAAGCTTTAGTTCCTTCATTTAAGTTACAGCTTAAAAGAGAACCAGACACACAGAGAGCTGTCCAAAAAGATTGGTTAAATGAATGACTTCGTGAGTTTCAAGTTGTCTCCACCTAAGTTCACTCCACAGAATAATGACTCACTTTACACAAAAGAATGCTATTAAAGATTTAAGTATCAACTCAACCTTTCTTACGTTAACACACGCACTAGGAAGAATATCTCACACACTGTCATATTAAAACTATGAAATGTTACAGTAGACACTCATCCAACAAATTTATGAACACACGAAGATTGAACAGTGCCCGGCTTTGGAAGCGATTACCTGTGTCTGTGCTACACATTTGAGAAAGCGCCCTCAGTATTTCTTCCTCTTTGCCCTTCAACTCCAAACAACAGTAATACGATACGTCCTGAACAAAGAAAAAACATAGTTAAATATGCTATGATGTGTTACGTGGCTTAAAAAAAATGCTAAGAAGCCAATGCTATATTAGAAAACCTGCTGAGAGATGCAGGAGGTTAAGAGCATGTACTGCTCTTGCAGGGGACCCAAGTTCAAGTTCCTGTACCCACTTTGGGTGGCTTCACAACTGCATAACTCCAGCCTCAAAGGGGATCTGATCTAACACCAGAAAAATAGAAAACCTGTTCTAAGACACAGATCAAACCATCCAAACTGCTTCCACAACTCAAAATCCACAGCCTGCCTATCACTATACATTAGCAGATATTCTGAAGCCAATCTGAGTTAAAAGGTCAAAATGAATCTTAATTTAATTCATAACATATAGAACTCTGACATTAGCAATGAACTTGCCCTGTCTCCCTTCCATGCTGTCCTGGCTATGCCAGTCTGACTAACGCACAAGGAAACCGAGAGTACAATCTTGCTACTGTAGTTAGGATGAAGAGAGACAGGGCTGAGTACTGAAGAACCCTGAAGAACTGTGGCAACAGCTACAGCCTTCCCTACAACCTCACAATCGGTTCTACCGTTCCCTGCATTGCAGGAGAGGGCACCAACACACCAAGATGGCTATTTGTGTAACGCTACATGGTTCAGCAGAAGCAGCATTCATGCCGGGACCACTGACACCCAGACCAACCCTAACCACAGCAGCTTGAAACAAGCCCATTTTACTCAGCAATCAGAACCAAAAGACAGAATTAGAGCTGTGCTTTGGACAGATCCCAAGCAATCTCTACCATCAGTGACCCAGAAAACTTCCTGCCAACAACGGCGCCCTCTCAGTTATCCGTGACCAGATGGACCTTGCTCAAATTTGTATAACCAGACTCCCAGCTCAGTAGCTGTCTGGTGAGTTACCCAGACCTCCGTAACTTAGTCTCCTCGTCTATAAACAGAAACTTCCTACCTCATGCTGTGGTGGTTGTAAGGACTGAATGAGTGGACACACGGAATGCATTGAAATAGACTGTCCTAGTCCAGTATTGACTAGTATGAGACCCCGTCTCAAAAACAAAGAATGGCACACATCCCTTAGATGCCCATCTCTCCCGCTAAGGCTGCTTCATCTCCAGCACACAGCCGTGTCCCAGTCCTCACAGAAAAGACTTATCACAATGATATTCTTTGGAACAATCAAAAGCAAGTTCTGGGAAGGCTCCCAGTCCAGCAGCAAAGCACACCTGAAGGAGGCAGAGGTTCGTCATGGCGCGGTAGCTGGCCCGATGGCTCTTGGACGTGGGCCTCTCCCCGAGGCAGTAGCCCCACCTCTTCACCATGTGAAAGCGTTTGGCATGCCAGATGTGAGTCTCCAACCATATGTTCTTCTTCTGTCTACGGTTAAATTCCAGCGTCCGGTTTATGTGACATCTTCGGGCTTTGTGGCATTTATTTTTTGAAAGTTCCTTTTTCTGATGAGCAGCTTTCTCTGCCTACAGTTTAAAGAAGAAAGGCTGACCCTGTTGGTAAGCACCTCAGGCCACGGCTGAACGTTAGTTCAAACGACTATAACACATGGGGTGGAGACCTCAGGCCACTTTGCTTAACTGGTTGGTTTGGAGTCTTCCCCACACTGGTCAGAGAGGGAGACAACGGAAAGTGAAGATTTCAGAGGCAGGAAAAAGGAAGCAAAGATCTAACACTTGCTAATGGGGCAAGCCTCATCTTTTATGAAGATACAATACTTATAAAATTTCAACACACAAGGCTGGAGAAATGGCTCAGTGGTTTACAGCACACTGTTCTTGCAAAAGACCCAGGTTCGATTCCCAGCACCCACACGGCGGCTCACAACCATTTGTAATTTCTGGCGCCCTTTTCTGACTGTCTGGGCACCAGGCATGTACATAGTACACATACACACATACATGCAGGAAAACACTCATACACACAGAACAAAGTAAACAAATGTAAAAGTGTTCAACATAGTAGCACAAGCTTCCTGTGGCTATTAGCAGACAGCAAGATCAATCAAACACTAGCTTCTTGCTTTAACCTTTACATAAGAAATACAGAAATGGGGTTGGAGAGATGGCTCAGAGGTTAAGAGCATTGCCTGCTCTTCCAAAGGTCCTGAGTTCAATTCCCAGCAACCACATGGTGGCTCACAACCATCTGTAATGGGGTCTGGTGCCCTCTTCTGGCCTTCAGGCATACACACAGACAGAATATTATGTATACATAATAAATAAATATTAAAAAAAAAGAAATACAGAAATGGAAACACCAATTCATTCATTTAAACATGCTACATTTTGCTAAGAAACAAACCTCACATTTGATTGATAAATGCAAAATTCCTGGTTAGTTTTCACACTTAAATCTCTTCTATTATTAAGCTAAACTTCTTTGAAAACAAACTCTTTATAGTTTGTAAACCCCTTGAAAGATAAGGATTTCAGCTTGCTGGATTCTAACCCGCTCCCAGCACAGTACCAACACACTGTAGGCATTTCATAAATACATCTTGATGCATATAGTAAAGACGGGTAGCTTAGACAGTTTTAGAGTAAAGCCCAAACATAATCAGATCTGTATAAAAAGATTAAAACCAAGTTCAAACTGCAATCCCAGCACTGGGGATGTAAAAGCAAGAAGATCGGTTTAAGTTCCTCCTTAGCTACGGATCACATTTAAGACCAGCCTGTGCTATGTGAGACCCTGCCTCAAAAAGGAAGGAAGGAAGGAAGGAAGGAAGGAAGGAAGGAAGGAAGGAAGGAAGGAAGGAAGGAAGGAAGGAAGGAAGGAGGGAGAGGGGGGCGGAGAACAGAGGGGTTCCAAATGCTGTAATTTAAACTCTTGGAGTGGGATAGGGTCTCACTATGTAGCCCTGGCTGGCCTGAAAAATCACTACATAGACCAGGCTGGTCTCACACTCAAAGAGCTCCCCTTGCCTCTGCCTCCTGAGCCTTGGGATTAAAGGACTACTAAGAGCAGCTATAATATCTAACTACCTGCTAATGTATCTAGAGAATGTGGACAGGGCTAGATAATCATCAAAACAAAAATATTCAAGCAAAGTTAAAAAAAAAAAGTTAATAGTAGGTGTGATTTCTTTCGGGCCAACACTTGTGAACCCTTCTGGGAACTACCAACCTAAACGTTAACACTAAGTGGATGCCCACCTCTTTTTTGGCCAACTCCTGCAACCGTCTAGGAAGGCGTTTGACATTGTGGCTCATGGCTCTTCGCCGCATGTGCCGTGGAAGAGTCTGGAAAACCAGCGAATTCGATGACTTCTGGGCCACAGCTTTTAACATAGCACTGATTTCAGCAGCACGTGCTTGAGCAAAAGTAGAGGCTGTAAGGGAAATAGCAAGGTCACTACTGGGTTTCAGCGGGATTGGATCTGAAACGAGCGCTTACAGCCAGACACCACGACTCCCACGAGTAAGCGCCAATACTGGTCATTTCTGTGTTGTAGTCCCTGGAGAAGATTCTTCAGTGTTAACGCTTTTTTCCAAGTTTTCTAAAAGAATTCTATTTTCAAGCTAGGAAAAATTTTTATCTTCCTAAATATTCTAGTCCGTAAATAAGGTTAGCCAACTTTGGAGTTGTGAAGAACAGAGACTGTAAGCTGTACAGTCATGGCACAGAATCACAACCTGTGCTTCCTATCTCTTTAGCTGTGCACTGTGCTGTGTGTACACGGCTACATGCACCCAGATTCATACGTGCAGGGGCCAGAGGAAGACATCTGTGTGTTCCTGTCACTCTCTGGTCTCCAGCTGAACTGGAATCTCACTGGTCTGGTTGGACTGGACTGGCCAGAGAGCTCCCGGGGTCAACCATGCCCAGCTTTTCACATGCGAGTGTCCCAACCCCTAATCACAATCGTTCTTAATCACAATGCTCACAAATGAAAAAAACAAAGGGCAAAACTTTATTAAGAGCTTGATTTCAAGGGGGTCATCACTTTCTGCTTTTTCAAAACCTGTAATAATTATTATTGGTTTTTTCGCTGAAAGCAGAATCAGTGTCAAGCTTCTCTTTCTGCATGTATAACTGGTGCTAGTGAAACAAATTCATCTAAAACAGAAATATCAGAAAGCACACCTAAGTCACGTTCACAGAACACAGAGTGTAGGTGACGGTGGGGACGGAGGTGTTTGTGGGGATGGAGGTGATGGTGAGGATGAAGGTGGGGATGGAGGTGAGGATGGAGGTGATGGTGGGGATGGAGGTGACGGTGGGGAACGGAGGTGAGGATGGAGGTGATGGGGATGGAGGTGACGGTGAGGATAATGGTGGAGATGGAGGTGACAGTGGGGAACGGAGGTGAGGATGAAGGTGGGAATGGAGGTGAGGATGAAAGTGGGGATGGAGGTGAGGGTGAAGGTGGAGATGGAGGTGAGGATGAATGTGGGGACGGAGGTGACGGTGGGGACGGAGGTGACAGTAGGGATGGAGGTGAGGATGGAGGTGAACCTGGAGGCCAGGCTTTCAATCCCGGCTTCTACACCATGTGCTCAGCCTCTGCAGGACTTTCAGAGGGAAAGGGAGAAGGAAGTTAGGGGAACAGCTTACAAACAGATTGATGAGAGGACTCAGAGAATCTGAAGAGAGAACACCAGCCTAAGGATGTAATGGTGGGAACTCAGGCTAGAGGTGAGCAGTGGTTAGAACAGAGAGGGGGGAGCCAGGCAGGGCAGCAGACGGCAGCGTGCCGGCTCTAGAAACAAAGAGCTCAATCTCCTTACCCACACCTACCGGTTATGTATTTGGGGATCTCCTGGGATGTGCCCTCAGGCCCCGCTTTCCAGCCTCCCTTTTTCTTAAACATGATTTTGGAGGAAGATTGCTCATTCCCGTCAGACTCAGGGAGCAAGTGGGGGCTCATCTTGTTCTGCCACTGCTGTGAGGTTCCAGAATGAAGTTCTAGGAAGTTTTCAAAAATAAAACAAAAGAAATACATTATGAGAGGTAGGATTACCATAGAGAATTAACCTATTAACCCTACAACCATAATACAATTTTCATTATTTGCCCATACTCGTGTGTGTGTGTGTGTGTGTTGGTGTGGGTGTGTGCACGCATTTATGCATGAGCACAGGTTCCAAGGACTGAACTCAGGTCTCCAGGCTAACCCACCAAGCACTTGTACACTCACAGGCCCCACTATCTTTTCTTCTAAGAAGAATCTTGGGTAGCAAGGTGACTTTCACAAGAACAAGCCCAAAGTCACAAAGTGAGTAGGCAGCACAACAGGTACTCACGTCAGTGTGACACAATGACAGATACAGCCGATGATCGTGTCAGTATGACATATTGACAGGTACAACAGTAATCACATTGATGCGCCAGGTCAACAGAAACAAGGAGATTTTCTCCTTTGAGATTTCCAATGTAATATGAATTATTAATCAAAGCCCTATAATTGTTATGGTATAAACATCTGCAGACAGGAGAGGTCAGGGAGAACTGCACAGGGTTCCTGGCTATTCCATTGGAATGTGAATTAGGCCTCTATAACCTTAAAACACATTGGAAGGTTTGTCACTGTGAGCTATAAATGAGATAATATTTGAGAAGGCTATACCACATAGCAAAGTTGCAGAAGATCCATTTTTAGATCAAATCTAGAGCTTAAGAATTTAAATCTAGCCGGGCGGTGGTGGCGCACGCCTTTAATCCCAGCACTCGGGAGGCAGAGGCAGGCGGATCTCTGTGAGTTCGAGACCAGCCTGGTCTACAAGAGCTAGTTCCAGGACAGGCTCCAAAACCACAGAGAAACCCTGTCTCGAAAAACCAAAAAAAAAAAAAAAAAAAAAAAAAAGAATTTAAATCTAGGGGCTGGAGAGATGGCTCCAAGGTTAAGAGCACTGCTCTTCCAGAGGTCGTGAGCTCAATTCCCAGAGACCTCATGGTGGCTCACAGCCATCTGTAATGAGATCTAGCAAAAAGTAATTTAACTCAAAATAAAGTAGAAAGAACACTGTGTGCATCTTACCTTGTTTTTGAGATTGGAAAGGTCTCCCCGCTCCAAAATTGTGCTTTCCACCTCTTTCAGCCCTAAAGCCAGAGGCTAAAGTCACATTAGTGGGCTGGTTCCTCATTTTCTTAGCATGTTTTCTTTCTTTTGCATTCGACATTTCTGGAAAGAAAGCAATACACTTAATAGACGGAGAGAAAACTCTTATTTCGAAAATAATGAATTGCCAGACATAGTTGTTCACATCAGCATTTGGGAGGCAGAGGCAGGATGCTCAAGAGTTATCCTTAGGCACACAGCATGAGAACAGCCTGCCTACCTGAGACCCTATTTCAAAACACAACAAAAGGATTTAATTTTAAAGCGGGCCAGCAAGATGGCTCAGCAGGTAAAGGGACTTGCTGACGAACCTGATGGCCTCCATTCAATCCCCGGGACCTACACAATGCAAAGAGAGAGTCTACTCCTTAAAGTTGTCCTCTAACAACTACATGCTCACTGTGACATACCCCTAGGCCCCCACACTAATAAACACCAAACGTAAAAACAATAAATTTAATAAATGTTTATACAGCTCAAAATTTGATGACACCAAAACATTACCATAGTCATCTATAGCAGATATTCCAAAAAAGCCATGAATGGTATCCATACCTAAAACTCATTTCAACAGAAACACACATGAAGCAGAGGCCCGGATCCCTCATCATCCTTCAGCCTTGCACACATGGAGCAGAGGCCCTGGATTCTTCTCTACTCTCCCACGGACAGAGTAAAGCAGAGGCATAATGACCAGCACTGCAGTGATGGCATGCCAATGACGGCATGCACGCTCCACTGTGGGATAAAGGACACCCGGAACCCTTAAACTGAGGTGATGGAATTTAGAGGCAGCGTTTGTGTTCCAGTCCCTGCGTGGCCACTTACTGCCACTTACTGTCTCCCTAAGCCTTAGCCTCTCTCTGTAAAACAAGAGACGAGCACCCACTCTCACGGTTTCTGTAAGTACTGGATAAGAATGCAGAGGGCAGAGTAGTGTGGCATTTAGTTTCCATGTGTTAATAGCTACACTGAAGCTGGACTTTTCCAATCTGGGTAACCAGTATCCTTAAAAACGTTTTTGCTGCCAGGCAGTGGTGGCGCACACTTTTAATCCCAGCACTTGGGAGGCAGAGGCAGGTGGATCTCTGTGAGGCCAGTTTGGTCTACAGAGTTAGTTCCAGGACAGCTAGGGCTGTTACACAGAGAAACCCTGTCTTGAAACCCACTCCCCCTGAGAAAAAAAAAAAGCTATTGAGGGGGTAGATTTGAGACAGGGTCTCTCTGTGTAACCTTGGCTACTAGCCTCATACCTACAGAGATCTGCTTGCCTTTGCTTCCTAAGTGCCAGGATTAAAGACATGCACCACAAAAAGAGGAAGAAAGGAAGGAAGGAAGGAAGGAAGGAAGGAAGGAAGGAAGGAAGGAAGGAAGGAAGGAAGGAAGATGGATGAAAAAATAAACAGGCACATCTACTTCAGAAAGTGCAAATTGGTTTTTATCTTTAATAAATAAACTCAATAAATCTTTAATAAATAGTAAATTTACACCAAATACACTAAAGAACTGCTTTAAAATAAACTTCTTTATGATATATTATCGGTAACTGATTTGTACATCTAGATCATATATCGGCGTCGTGAGTGGGAAAACGTTGAAGCCCTGAGCTAGAGGAAGATGACGCCCCTGACACCGGACCCCAGTCGCCCTGAAGCGATCTTGCAGAGAAAGGAGGTAGGGGATGACGAAAGGCAAACCATACCTCTGCTTAGTTCCCCCCCGAATGACCCACCCCGTCTCTTTAGGGAACCAGAATGGGATACAAGTGCATTCCCAGCGTGAGTTCTGCCTGGCAGAGCAAGGACGAGCATAAAGCTCCAGGGAGCGCAGCAGCCAGAGGCTCCGGGCTAGAAGAGGACCCGCCCGGGCAGCATGGACCTCGGCATGAGAAAGATGCCCTGAGCCGACCCCGCCACTGCAGGCCGGCGTGCGGCCCCACACGCGGCCCCCACGAGCTGACGAACCCCGCTAGGCACCAGCTCCTCAACACCAACCTGCCAAACTCTCTGAGGGTTCCGCGGGTCAGAAAGCTCCCGCCGCAGCGGCTGAGCGAGCGAGCTGAGGACGCATGCGCCAGCCAGCAGCTTCCTCCACGTGTCCCGGAGTCGCGCGCGAACTACAATTCCCATCGTGCCCTGCGAGCCACACGGGGGCGGTACCTGAGACAAATAGCCTGGTGCCTAGGGTTGTCTGGTCAGAGGAGTGAGAAGAGTTTCTGTAGAGTCTTCTTCTGGAGGGTCTTCGTGAGAAGATTAGCATGTCGTCCATAATCAAAAAAGTGATCAGCACCGCAAAAGCCCCGGCGGCCATCGGTGCCTACAGGTAATGATTCCCATGGTGGTAGCACAAGGACCGGGTGTGCACGGGTCGCCCATTTGGAACTGCGGCCACTGGAGGTCTCAGAACCGACCCCTTATAACACGCAAGGAAAATGAGCCCAGAAGGGGGGACATTGTATCCAGATACCCCTCGGGGAATAGGGGAGGCTTAGTGTGCCCAGAAGCTCGCCCTCCGGGGACTTTGGCCCCATCTGGAGCTGCCTGACTCCGGAGCCAAACTTGCCTAAACTCGCTTTCTTTGGTTAGAAGTGGGGACATTGCACCCAGATCCCCCTCAGGGAATAGGGGAGGCTTAGTGTGCCCAGAAGCTCGCCCTCCGGGGACTTTGGCCCCATCTGGAGCTGCCTGACTCCGGAGCCAAACTTGCCTAAACTCGCTTTCTTTGGTTAGAAGTGGTATCACCCACCCACACCCCCAGACCTTCGGCTTTTGCCTTTGTGGCTTCTGGTTTTGGCTTTCGTAACAACTTTGTTGAAAAATAACAAACTAGTCATAGAATTCTCATTCCTTTCATGGGTACAATTCAGTGGCTTGCACTGTGCGCAGAAGTTGTCCAGCCATCACCGCTTTCTACTCTCGAAACCTTTGTATCCTTCCTGAAATAAGCTTTCGTTCCGCATGACCTCTTATTTACTTCCCATCGCTATAGGATTTACCTGTTAAAGATGTGTCCTCACAAAAGTATCCTACATTATGTGGTCTTCTGTGACGGGCTTCTTTTACTAGCATGAAGTTTGAACTAATCCTTTCTTCGTTTCCGAGTAAACCCATCAACAGATGCTTGTTGCATGTGAACAGCTGATCACAGCAATATTCAGCAAGTTTCCGTATGTCTATCCAAGTCCTTGGTTTTTACAACATGTAGGCTTGCCCTGTGATGTGTGTGAATGGTTTGTTCATGTTTATTTATCACTAATATCAAATGCAAGCAACATCAAAGGCGATTTTCTGAGATGGCCCTATATACTATAAATACTATATACTATAAAAAAAAAATGCAAACCCTGTCTCGAAAAACAAAAAAAAAAAAAAAATGCATGTACTAGATGGAAAAAAAATCACCCTCTGGCATTTATCTTCACTTGCCAGAAGTGCTTTTACATAGAAATGTACTCCCTTCTGTGGGGGCCTGTGAAGGACAGGGTCTCACTATTGATGTAGCTCAGACTAATCTGGAACCTGCTGGTCTGTTTCAGTGTTCTTAGCTCTGAGTTGGGGAACAGCACACTTCTTAAAACCTCTCAAGATGCCTCGGCTTTAAAAGATCCCTGGATCGTATCTTAGGTGTTCTTGCAAACTTTCCCCTCATTAATTCCTTTCTAAATCTTCATTCACTAAAGTATGTCTAGAGCCAATTTTCCATTTGTAAGAGTAGTTTCTGATGTAGTATCTCTTCACTGTGAATCAGAGCTGCAGATTTCCTTTCTACAGCTGCAGCATTTGAAAAGCGGAAGATGTGTAGTGGGTGCCAAGTACTTAACTGATACGAAAGTGTGTAAGAAGTGATCTGGTGAGAAAGGTCTTCACCTATATAACAACAAGAAAGCATTCGTGGGGTGGCTGGAGAGATGGCTCAGAGGAATAGAGCACTGGCTGCTCTTCCAGAGGTCCTGAGTTCAATTCCCAGCAACCACATGGTGGCTCACAACCATCTGTAATAAGATCTGGTGTCCTCTTCTGTACTGCAGGATACATGAAGGAAGAAACCTATATACATAATAAATAAAAATCTTTTAAAAAGAAAGCATCCGTGGATGCTCCGTGGCAGGCACCTTTTTCTCTTCAAGTTGTCTCAAGGTCAAGCTAGCTGACTAGCTCAAGGTCATAGGGTCGGTCTGTAAGTGACAGCTTGGTTTGAACTCAAACCATAGCTCCCTGAATACCACACTATCAAGAGAAACAGCATTCAGGTGTGGAAGAACAGTCATTATTATTATTATTATTATTATTATTATTATTATTAATAGGGTTGGAAATGAAACTTGATGGTGTGAGAGACCAAATGAAAGGGAGGAAAACTGATTCTCTTATTTGGAGCAGAGAAAGAAAAAAAGATTTAGAAAACTCCTTGTGAAAGGTCTTTAGGTTAAATTTTCTTTCTTTCTTTCTTTCTTTCTTTCTTTCTTTCTTTTTTTATTTATTTATTTTTGGATTTTTTGAGACAGGGTTTCTGCGTAGCTTTTGATTCCTGTCCTGGAACTAGCTCTTGTAGACCAGGCTGGTCTCGAACTCACAGAGATCCACCTGCCTCTGCCTCCCGAGTGCTGGGATTAAAGGCGTGCGCCACCACCGCCCGGCTAGGTTAAATTTTAAAGGTTGAACTTCCCGTTTATGGCAGTGTTGTGAAGTTTGACTCTTTAAAGTTGAATTGTTGAGGATTTGCATTCCTACTGGAGGAACTAGCTGAAATGAGGGCACAGAGATAGAAGAATACAGGATGTACAGTTTTTGGGGAAAATAGTTTTGCAATTGAAATGCTTTATTTTCCTCCCAAACTATGTACTGGGTGTTTTATAACTTCATTACACATTTTCTTTGAAATGACTCACTTTCACTTAAATTAATTTTTTTTGCTTTTTTTTTTTTTTTGCTTTTTCGAGACAGGGTTTCTCTGTGGTTTTGGAGCCAGTCCTGGAACTAGCTCTTGTAGACCAGGCTGGTCTCGAACTCAGAGATCCGCCTGCCTCTGCCTCCCAAGTGCTGGGATTAAAGGCGTTCGCCACCACCGCCTGGCTCACTTAAATTAATTTTTAAAGGAAACTTTATCAGAATAAATAGGAAACAGTGCAACAGAAAGTAACTATTTAAAAAAACTCAAATAAAAAGTGTTAAGGTCAGCTCCTAAGTTGCAAAATTCTATTTACGTACTGCAGTTGGCTCAAAGCTTTGGGCTGCTCTTTTTGTTTAAAGTGTTTCTGGCTGGGGCTGGAGAGATAGCTCAGCAGTTTAGAGCACTGACTATTCTTCCAGATGACCCAGGTTCAATTTCCACATGGCAGCTCACAGTTGTCTGTAACTTCAGTACCAGAGGACCTGACACCCTCACACAGACATACAAGCAGGCAAAATACTAATGCACATAAAATAAAAATAAATTATCTTTTTTATTTAAAAAAAAAAAAGGCATTTCTGGCTGGAGCTGGAGAGATGACTCAGCAGTTAAGAGATCTTCCAGGGACCCAAATCTGGTTCCCAGCACCCAATCATCTGTAACTCCAGCTCCAGGGGATGCAACACCCTGTTTTAGCCTTCATGGGTATGCACATGGGTGGTGCACATACGCACATGCACATAGATAATAATAACAACTTTCCATGTGTTCCTGGCTGAGGGTGGAAATAGCTCAGTGGAAAAACCTGCTGAACATGTGTGACTCCCCACACTATTTTTTTTAAAGGGATAGTTTCTTAAACTTGTTTTCTGAAAATAGCCTTTTTAATCCTTAATAAGAAGGGTCAGAACCACAATTGCTACTTCTACTGATGCTTTCTTAGCCCTAACAATGTTCCATGTGCACAATTAATATTACAGGCTCCATTTTTAAATGTAAGAGCTGACATACAATAAGTTGAATAATTTGTCAAGGTCACCCCCTAAGTGATGTAACACAACTTGAAATCAGTGTGATGAACTCCGGGGCTGATTCCGAACCATTTCATTTGTTGTCCCAGCTTAGAAGAATTGAAAGACAACAACAACAAAAATTCTCTTCATATGATTCACTGTCCATGGCTAACCTTCTGGGAAAACATTGAAAAGTTGACGTTAAGAGTATCCCAGCAATCGGGAGGCAGAGGCAGGCGGATCTCTGTAAATTCGAGACCAGCCTGGTCTACAGAGTTTCAGCACAGTCAGAGCTACACAGAGAAACCCTGTCTCAAAACGAAGAGTTGGATTCTGTCAGGGAGAACAGAGTTGGACTTTGGATTTAAATTCTTACTTGACTTCTTTTTACTTGTGTAGCCTTGCAGAGAGACTTTGTCTTAGTTGCTTCTTTATCTCCTAAATAAACATGATAGTAACCCTAGTTCTTAAGCTTAAATAAGGAAGCGATCAATCCAAACAAATTTTTCCTGAAGCCTAGTAGCCCGGGTGTAAGCCTTCCTCTTCTGTTTAGAACTGCTCTACATAGATACCAGAGAGTCTGATCCCCATGCAGCACCCACACAAGCCCTGTGTGGTGACCCTCCTGTGACCACAGCAGGTGGGAGGCAGGGACAGAGAATCCCCAGAGCCAGCTGATTAGACAGACTAGTCAAATCACAAGTTCTAGGTTCAGCTGAGAGACCCTGCCTCAGTATAATATATAAGGTGAAGAGAGGTTGAAGAAGAAAGACTCCTGATGTCAACATCAGGCCTCCACGGGCACATATGCACCAAAACTCAAGAACATGTATACACACACACACGCTCCAAACATACATAGAGGGAGACAAGAAAACATAGCAAAATATTTCTGATTGACTTGGAACTGGTCAGGTCACTTTTTTGTCAAGCTGCGTGCAACACACACACACACACCACATATGCATACAAGAGAGAGAGAAGAAAACATAGTATAATATTTCTAATTGACTTAGAACAGGTGAGGTCACTGCTTTGTTAAGCTGTGTGCAGGGAAGAGACGCAACAAGAGCATGCCAGTTTGGGGGGTTGTGGGGTGGTGAAACGTCATGGTGTTTGAACTTCCCACCCTGCATTCTGATCAGAGGGAGTAAGACCTGCTAGAAGGCCATTTGGAAATAAAGGCTTTTGTGCATGAAGTTTGTGGTGCGCACACTGCTGAAATTCTAGGTCCTGCAGAGAGAATTCTAATGTGCTGATCTTTTCAGTCCACAGCATTGGGATGGATGGCTGTTGTCACTGCTTAGCCGGCTCAGCACATTTGAGGATGCCGAGGACAGAGTCTGGAGAGATGGCAACATCCGTGTGTGCCGTTCCATTTTGTTAGCACTGTCGTAATGCGGCACAGATTATGACTGGGAGCTTAATTGGAACGTTTTTGAGAGTTTTACTACCCTTGGTTTCGGGGTTGGTTTGGTGTAGGTATAGGTGTAATTTTTTTTTAAGACAATCTCACTCTGTCCTAACCAGCCTAGAATTCACCACACATACCAGGCTAGCCTCACACATGGTGATCCCAGGAATTCTAGGTTTGGATCATCATGCCTAGTGTATTTCTGGCCAGGAAGTAAAATAAAATGCTTTTAAGTGTCTGGAATCTGCACAGGTGAGATGGTTCAGCAGGGTAAAGCTCCTGGGAGCTACACGGTACAGGGAGAAAACTGACTCCTCCTCCAGTGTCCACCGTGGACACACACACTCATACACACACTCACACACACACACTCACACACACACTCACACACACACACACTCACACACTCTAAATAAAATGTATTTCAAAAAATGGGGGCCGGGCGGTGGTGGCGCAAGCCTTTAATCCCAGCACTCGGGAGGCAGAGGCAGGTGGATTTCTGTGAGTTCAAGGCCAGCCTGGTCTAGAAGAGCTAGTTCCAGGACAGGCACCAAAAACTACGGAGAAACCCTGTCTTGAAAATAAAAAAAAAAAAAAAATTAAAAAATGGGGAGCAGGAGAGATGACTCAGTAGTTAAGAGCATTCCCTGCATCTGCGCAACACCCAAGTTTACTTCCCTGTACCCACATCAGGTAACTCCAGGGGATCTGATGCCCTCTTCTGGCCTCTGGGCACCCACACACAATGTGGCGTACACTCACACAAACACACGTAAGTAAAAATAAGGTTTATTGTTTTATGTGTATGAAGGTTTCGTTTGCGTGTATGTGTACATATGCTGCATACATGACGGGGCCAGAAGAGAGTGGACTGGAGCTAGAGACGTTTGTGAACTACCCTGTGGCTGCCTGGAATCGAACCTGGGTCCTCTGCAAGAGCAGCTAGTGCTCTTAACAACTCAACCAACTCTCCAGCCCCCAAATAAAATCTTTGAAAAATAAAAATTACAAGACAACTTTAGAACCTAACAGCTGGAAGAGTAGGATTTGTAGGCCCCAAAAGTATCAAGTAGCCAATTGGTTTGTTTTTTGTTGTTGTTTTTTGTTTTTGTAACAAATCTCTTTAAGCTGGGCGGTGGTGGTGCACGCCTTTAATCCCAGCACTCAGGAGGCAGAGGCAGGCGAATCTATGTGAGTTTGAGGTCAGCCTATTCTTCAAACTGAGTTCCAGGACCCTGTCTCGAAAAACCAAAATAAATCAATAAACCTTTGAGAGGTGATTCATATAACTCAAATAGTCTCAGCTTTGTTATTCTGAATAAATAGATTTCTTTTTGCTATCATAAAGCTTTTGTTTATTGATACAAAGAGTTTTGTTTAAACTCTTTTATGTGTTGGGAGAACTGAAGATATTTTTGTGAAGGGCCTAGTGTGGGTGTCCTAGTTCCACAAGGGTCAGCTAATAGTTAACTAGTTAACTAATGGTACTGTTCAACCTGAGAAAACTCACACATTAACAAGCTCAGTAGTTATCTGTCTGAAGATAGAGGTGGAAGAAAGCCAAGAGTCGAGAAGAACCGTGGCCTCTCTGCGTTCTTGGTCGAACTCCAGCACTTCAAGGTCCTGCAGAGAACACGGCTTTGACAGCCAGGACTGGTGGTGCTGCGTGCTTAGAGGGCACAGCAGCAGTCGCAAACACAGCATGCGTGTTGTGTGCAGAAAATCACCCTATACAGCTGCAGTGTGGTTCTCTGCCCTCAGAAGTTTACAGTCTGGGACATTTAACATTCCTTAAAGCCGAGCATAGCAGCACACGCCTTTAATCCTAGCACTCAGGAGGCAGAGGCAGGAGGATCACCATAAATTCAAACCAGCCTAGACTACACAGTGGGTTTCAGGTCAACCAGGACTACATGATGAAGCCCTCTCTCAAAGGCAAAAGCAAACCCCCTCCAAAAGTACTATTTTGAGCTGGGCAGTGTTGGCACACACCTTTAAATCCCAGCACTTGGTAGGCAGAGACAGGCAGATCTCTGTGAGTTCGAGGACAGCCAAGGCTTCAAAGAAACCCTTTCTCAAAAAAAAAAATTTTTCAAAGAAAGTATTATTTTAATGAGGAGACCTCTGTGATCTAGTGGAAACAGAGAGGTGGAGGGTGGGGTTGTCTCAGTGTATGAAACCGCAATGGAAGAGAAGGTGATTAAAATACATCTTTATAATGCAATATGCTGTAGCTGTTAAAAATTAATCAAAAAAATGCTGGGCGATGGTGGTGCACACCTTTAATCCCAGTGGGAGACAGAGGCAGGTGGATCTCTGTGAGTTCGAGGCCAGCCTGGTCTATAGCTAGGACAGCTAGGACTGTTACACAGAGAAACCCTGTCTTGAAAAGCCAATAATAATAATGATAAATGAAAATTATACATACAGAAGTTCACAGTAAGCTCTGTGAGGAATGGCTTGCTCTCAGAATGCGTCTACAGCTATACAGCAGCAATAAGTCACCTTTCCTCCACCTAACACCTTTTCTTAAGGGCTCCTAACAGTTTGTCTTTGCTGGAATTCAAACCATGTATAGTCAGCCGCTGAATCCAGCAGTGGTTTGTTTTGTCTATTGGAATGCTGTTCCCAAACAGTCATGTAAAGTTTTTGGATGTGTTTTCATTCGCGTTTACATAGCTGCCCGAGGGATGGACTAACACTGGGTAGCATGTTGAGGATATGATGAACGTTTAAGAAATGGCCCTGTCATTTTCCAGTGTCCCTGTTGCCCGTGCGTGAATGCTCGGGCTCGGGCGCTTTACTTTCTCCAGTGCATTTCACTCGCGCAGGTGCGGTGTTTCTGCCACTGCTGTGATGTCAGTGGCATCTTAGATTTGCGCACGCTTGTGTGTGTGTGTGTGTGCGCGCGCGTGTGTGTAGCCCCTTTCCTGTACGCCTTAGTTGTTTGTGTATCTTATGGAGTATCTGCCAAAATCAATTGCCTGTATTTTATTAGGTTGTATATCTTAATATTATTTAGTTACAAGTTTTTCATATATTCTGGGTACAAGTCCTTCTTTAGATATATGTTGTAAATATTCTCTCCCACCCTCTGACTTTTTTACATTCTTAAGTATGTCTGTCAATAAACAAAATTTTAATTTACCAAAAGTCAAATATATCAGTTTTGTATTTTACAATTTGTCCATTTTATATCTTATTTATTGCTATTTTAGCATTGACTTTTATGTTATCTCTTTTACATGTATTATCGGCTTTTGTTCATTTCAGCCAAGCCGTGCTAGTGGACAGGACTGTGTACATTTCTGGACAGGTGGGCTTGGATCCTTCCAGTGGACAGCTTGTACCAGGAGGGATAGTAGAAGAAACCAAGCAGGTGAGTCACCTCACATTAGAGGCCCTTTCTGCCACTGATCGTCCATGGCCCTGATTAGTTTAGTAGACATCAGCCGATAAATGTGTTTTCAGTCACTCACTACTTGATATAAGATTTTGGAAAAAAAACTAATTTTAGATTTATTTATTCTATATATGTCTTAATTAGGGTTTTACTGATGTGAAGAAACACCATGACCACAGCAATTCTTATCAAGGAAAACACTTAGTTGGGGTTGGCTTACAGTTTCAGAGGTTTAGTCCGTTATCATCATGGTGGGAAGCATGGTAGCATGCAGGCAGACATGGTGCTAGGGAGGGAGCTAAAAGTTCTACATCTGGATCCATGGGCAGCAGGAAGAAAATGAGACATACTAGGCCTAGCCTGGGCTTCTGAGACTTCAGAGTCCACCTCTGACAAGGCCATAGCTCCCAATACTGCCAGTCCCTGTGAGCCTATGGGGCTGTTTTCATTCAAACTGTCACATCCACTCCGTGCCCTCCATGGACTTATAGCCACATCATAATGCAAAAATGCATTCAATCAACTTTTTAAAATGTCCCCATGGTCTATAACAGTCTCAACGTTGTTTAAAAGTCCAAAGATTGGGAAGGGAC
Organism: Chionomys nivalis; assembly: GCF_950005125.1. NCBI lineage: Eukaryota > Metazoa > Chordata > Mammalia > Rodentia > Cricetidae > Chionomys > Chionomys nivalis. Next base: position 1,650,670 of record NC_080102.1, on the reverse strand, counting down.
GGCGAGGGAAAGCAACGAAAGAGACATCTTGATAGAGGGAGCCATGATGGGGCTAGGGAGACTCCCAGGAAACCACAAGGATGACCCCAGCTAAGCCTCCTAGCAATAGTGAAGAGGGTGCCTCCACTGGCCTCCTGTTGTCAGACTGGTGACTACTCTAATTGTCCTCATAGAACCTTCATCCAGTAACTGATGGAAGCAGATGCAGAGATCCTCAGTCAAGCACTGGGCTGAGCCCTTGGAGTCCAGTCGAAGAGAGGGAGGAGGGATTATATGAGCAAGGGTGGTCAAAATCATGATGGGGAAATGTAATGGCTTACAATAAAGTAGTCCCACACTAGCTCAGAAGGGAGTTTAATAATAGGGGTAGACTCAGAGATCAACAGTCCTCTGCACCAGCGGGGAACAGGAACCGAATCCAGCAGCCAAGAGAGGCTGCGCGTGTTTTTACATCTATTTCTATAGTACCCAAGACCACGCCCAATTATGTGATTGTATATATTAGTATATTTTGTGTGTGTGTGTGTGTGTGTGTGTGTGAGTGTGATTATATAACATCGGCATCTGACCTTTCTGGCTTGATTCACAGGCTCTTACAAACTTGGGTGAGATTCTGAAAGCTGCAGGCTGTGACTTCACTAATGGTGAGCAGCTGGGTCTTTGTTCAGTGTCAGTTGGTGGGTTTTGTTGTTGTTTGTGTATCTGCAGTGCCCAGGATCCAACTCAGGGCCTCATGCATGTTGGGCAAGCAAGCATTCCACCCTTGAGTCATTTGATATCTCCTTGGTCTTTGTGAAGGACGTATGATGCCCAACAACATACGTCCCGTCTTAATTGTTAAAGATTGTGGTTTTAATGGTGTGGGAGACAGCACTGTTTCGTTCCACTTCTTCACTCCCTGCTTTCATCGAGATAGCCACAAAATCACACGCTGTTTTCCTAAGTCTTGTTTTGAGTCTGACGAATAAAAACTCTGTCTTCTAGTGGTAAAGACAACTGTCTTGCTGGCCGACATAAATGACTTTGCCACTGTCAATGAGATCTACAAAATGTGTGAGTAATTTGTCCTTATTCCTGCTTACTTTTCAAGGGAAATAAATCTGGTAATGTAAATGAGTGTCGTTGTCAAGTAAAAGTGACAGAGATGTCGAAATGCCATTTTATCCTGAACCATCTTCTGCTTGGAAGCATACAGTAGGCCTTATGGAAAAGATCGAATGGATTTCTATCACAGTTCCTAGGAATAGAAGTACATAAACCCTGCAAGTTCATTTTCCTAAAGCCTAATTTTATTAGGTTTCTTTGGCTTTTTAAACCCTTCCCCAAAATGTTTTCTAGACATATAGCCTTATTGCTATGATAAGGTCTCGCTAATATCTTTGTTCTGGCTCTCTCAGAATCAGTAGGGAGTTACTTAACATTCCCATACTTGGTCTCTTTGTATGTAAAGAGGGGACAGTCTTCCTCTACCTTAGGAGGCTGTTGGGATGATTAAATGAATTGCCCTGTAAAGCACTTGGAACAGATGCTAGCACTGAGCAGATGCTACTGCTGGTCGTTGCCATGGTTGGGGAAGCGGGTCCCTGTCTCCTGGTGAGATGACATAAATGTGTGGTGTGGGGAAAATAGCCTTATTCTCTGCAGAAGAAATGGCCATAGAAGGCCAAAGTTCGTAGGAGAGTCCTCACTGAAGATAAGGAGCCACTCCCTATTTTGATACCTGTCCTATGCGTATCATTTAAGGCCCAAACCATCCTCATCATTACAAAACAAAAATGCCTGATTATGTCTCTCATTGTTTTACAAAATATTTAGGAAAGCACTAGATGTCATAAAGTCATGTGGCAGAATATCTTGTCAGACAGTCTAAATTGAGCTTTCTGAGGTGTCATTTGTGTCTGGGAAACAGCCGGGCTGCGAGGCAGTTCCCGGACTCCCGCTGCTCCTGCTGAGACTAACCTGATGTTGTTCTACATTCAGATTTCAAGAGCAACCTTCCTGCCAGGGCTGCGTACCAGGTTGCTGCTTTGCCCAGAGTAAGTACGCTATAAGATGGCAAGTGCGCATGGGCATACGAAACCCGTCTTTCCGAAAGGACACCCAAGAATAGTACAGTCCTGTTTCTCGGAAACAAAGTCTAAAGGCAAAACCCTGATACTGCTATGTACTTAGAAAAAAAAAGTAGGAAATCTTATAAAGCAACACACAGGCATGACCCAATCCAGAGATTTAAATTATGAGGAAAAACCTTAAGAGCAACAGTTTCATAATGCTGCTTAGGGAATGAGATTGGTGCTGAGGGTTTAGTTCTGTAGTACAAGCCTTTCCTGGAGGAGTGGTGGGTTGCTGGGCCCCTCCTGTGTGTCACCCTGCAGTCTGACTTCCTGCCAGTCCTCTACCTTCCGTAAGGACTTCTTCAAATGGAACACAGTGTAGAATCAGTGGAGACCTCAGGACAGCCTTAGCTCTAGGTGGAGGAAGCTCTACATACCAGCAGGGTGTTTTAACACTCTTGCTAGTTTCTACTTAAGAGTATTGGCCAGAGAATTTGGGTATTGGTACTATTATGTATCCTCACCTGACTCTCATTGAATAAAAAGAGTCTAGACTTTCCACTGGAACGATGCTCTCTGAACCGGTGGCACACAATGCCACCATTATGGTTTTGGTGTCCCCTCACGAGGGCCTCTTTTCCTGTGTGTCCTGCCCAGGCTGTGTACCTAGAGCCCAGAGGCAGATCCCGCTCACTTTCTGTAACTTGCCAGTAAAGACCTGGTGTCACCTAGCAGTGTCCTTTGCTGTTTTAATTAGTTACTGTTAATTAGTTACTGGAAAGGGTCACTGGGTGTAGAGCTTGGAAGCAAAAGACATGGGTTTGGTCATCTGCTGTTTATCTTTGCAACTTGGGACCACTTGACCAGCCTTTCTAAGGCCAGTGTCTCATTTCATGACTAGGGCCGCTGCAGGTATCAGATGAGCTAACGCACCTGAATGTACCTAGCATGGTAGCCTGACCTGTGGCAGGGTCTTAGTGGATTTTTTTCTATTCTTTGCTTTCTGTGAAGAGACAAAAGGTAAAAAATGCTGTGTTGCCAGATGAGGGTGGTGGCCCACACCTTAAAGCCCAGCACTCTGGAGACGGAGGCAGAGGCAGGACGATCTCTGTGAGTTCGAGACCAGCCTGGTCTACAAGAGCTAGTTCCAGGACAGGCTCCAAAACTGCAGAGAAACCCTGTCTCCAAAAAGAAAAACAAACAAACAAAAAAAGCTATGTTTCCATTAGTTGCATCTGTTTTTAGAAGGTATTATTGAGCCTTAATTTATATCAAATGATGGAGAAAGTGACTCTTGTTTTCTTTCCAGGGAAGTCGAATTGAAATTGAAGCAGTTGCCGTCCTGGGGCCGTTCAGCTCAGCATGACTATAAGTGGCCACGCTGAAGTTGACTCTGGATCTTTTTAAAATGTCTTTCACACCTTAATTTTTACGAATGATGCTGGGAAGTATAAATGTGACCAAAGTAGCTGAGGCCATCAAGGAAACAACCTCACGCACGGAGAAATGAATTGGAGATTCCTAGGCACACTGGCTGATGTCCCAACTGTACTTACACACACTCACGTTGCTGAGTGAGGGAAGGCTCAGCACAGCTACTCATGTGAGTAGCAGGAAAGGGAAGGTGAGCTGTTGTTCATGACAAACAGTAAGAGCACAGCTAATTGATTAAATTATTAATTTGTTCATGTGAAATATTTAGTCCTCATGTTAGATATAGGGAACTAAATCAAAATAGTTAAACTTGAACAGTACAGGAGAATAAAGTGACCAAAATCTTACACAGATAATATTTTTCTAATGGAAATAAAAATAGATGTGTAATTTTACCCGGTGTGGTGGTGATCTCTTATTTTTTGACACTTTAATTATACATTTAAAAATACTGCCTAGGTGGTTTTCTGGTCTTCCTTTCCTGTCTTCTCTGGGGGGGTTGGGAAGCCATCCAGGAGCATTTGTATCCGTTAAATCTGGGTTTTTACTAATTCTGAAAAAAAAAAAAACAAAAAAAAAAAACACTGCCTAATGCCAGGCATTGTTGCACATACCTTTAATCCCAGCACTCAAGAGGCAGAGGCAGGCAGGCAGCTTTCCATGAGTTCAAGGCCAGCCTGGTCTACAAAGCAAGTTCCAGGACAGCTAGGGCTACACAGAGAAACCCTGTCTCAGGAATAAATAAATAAATAAATAAATAAATAAATAAATAAATAAATAAATAAATAGGAGTTAAACACATTACAAGATACCTAAAAAGTCACCCATATTTCTTTGCTATTATCATTTTTTTTTTCATTTTTGTTGTTATTTTTGAAACAGGGTCTTGCTGTGTAGCTTTGGCTGTCCTGGAACTCACTTTGTAGACCATAGTGGCCTCCAACTCAGAGATCTGCCTGCCTGTGCCTCCCCAGTGCTGGAATTAAAGGTGTGCATGTGTCACCACACCTAGCCTGTTGTCATGTTCGTATATGACCTATTCATATATACTCTCAGAGTATATAGAGCCTGCCTTGTTCTGAAGGGGACAATAGATCAAAAGGAATTTCTATCTGTGTATTAACAGTTCAAAGTAACACACCAGAGGAGGCTTACAAATACTTCATTAATTCTAATAACATGTTTGCTTAATCAAAGTTGTAAGTGCTGAGCCAAATAATCCTATAAAAATTTTGGCCATAATTTTTCCTGCTTAGTCATCAGTAAATGCCATGGTCACACAATGGTAAAGAACATTTGTCATAGACAAGTATTCTTATGATGCCAAATTTAGGTTGGCTCCTGTGAAGAAAAAGAAAGAAGAGCCAGACCTCAGAAAGACTTACGGTCTCCTAACTTCTGTTTGCTCGGCAATAGCGACCATTCAGGCTTCATAACTATTTTTAAAGAGAATTCCAAGCTGGAGATGTAGCTCAATGGATGAATGCTTGTCTTGGAAGCTTAAGGCCTTAGGTTCAGTCCCCAGGGCCACAGGGGAGAAGGTAGGAATAATAGTTTCAAAAACCCCATTCAGTTCACTGTCCAGCTATCACTCCCTGCCAGCCAAGCAGATCCACTTAGGCCCGGTTGCTTCCTCTAAAACACTAATTGATAGATAGCTATTGTTATAGCAAGTACCACTGAGCCATCTCTCACTGTTCTCTCTAGGGAGTTGAGTGAACAGACTCCAGAGAGCTGTGCTCAGTCAGTAGACTCAATATTCCAGCAGAAGTCATGTTTTGACTTCTTATAACAAGTTTTGAAAACAAAAGGAAAATAATCCTTTATGTACATGCATGTTAAAGGCAATGATTTTTAGTTGATTAGATCATGTATAACATTTATCTTCTGAAGTTTCTTCAATGAATGTGTATTCATTTGTTACTGAGAAAAAGTTTTGGTAAAAGCTTTCCCTTCACTTACAACCTAAGTACTCCATGTGTGTCTAGAGAGTCCCTACATAGAAACTTATTTTTATACCCCCTTCACCTCAATTGATTAACAACCTCTGATGAAGTAACTCCTCGGCCGTCCTACGACTGAGCCGCTGGGGTGAGGTGGCAGTTGGAAAGATCACCCCGGGCCCAGGATATCTCTAGTGAGAGCTGGAACCCAATTGTCTCTCTAGAAACACCCTGTGCTTGGAGTCTCTAAAAGCACAAATGTACACCCAGCTACAGTTATTGGACCAAGTCATCCGACATTCTCTGACCCTTTAAGTGTGGAGAAGGCACTTCCCTTTAAAAAGTGCCTCTTTTGGTTTTGTTTTGTTTGTTGGGTTTTTTGGTTTGTTGTTGTTGTTGTTGTTGTTGGTTTTTCAAGACAGGACTTGTAAGAAAACATCTGTTCACAGCGGATGGGTGTTTCGACTGCTTCCAAAGCCATAAGCTACACTGAGCTCTTACCATATAATATAAAGTACAAATGGAAAAGAATACCATAGGTACGGACTGTGGTTGATCCCAGGAGTCAGCCTCACACTTCCATCTGATGGTCCTCCCAAGTAGTTAACACTTCAGTCAAGAGTTTTCAAGGTCTGGCCTGGCTATTTCCTAGATTTGAGGCTAGCAAAATAATGGATTGCCTTCTGTAGAGAGCATTTATTCACCATTTCCTTCCCCGTTAGGTACAGACTCTAATAAAATTATCTTTTCTTAAGATTTATTCTTATTTGTATGAGTGTTGCGCGTGTGTGTATGTGTGATACATGTATGCCTGGTGCCTGTCATTTTCCACGGCACATGGAAAATGTGCAGCCTTTCACTGTAAAAAATGCCAAACCTTGCAAGAGAACGCTAGCAGCTCTAATTTCTATCACAAGCCAGAAATATTAAGTGTAGTTCATCCTGTGTCCTGGGGGTATTCACTCTCATCCCATCATTATTATAACTACGTAACTCTGCTATCATGAGTTCCTAAAGTTTTACTAATTTCTCTCTCCTACATCTAAAACTTTCCTTTTAGGGTCTCATTTTATCCTGAATGGACCACAAGGAAGAAAATCACCTTCACATTCTGAAATGATCTCACAGTTTTTATTGGTAACAGCTATTGTCACTTTGAATGCATAATTATCCTAGTACCTAAAAAAACTGTCTAGCTTAGCAGTCTTATGGCAAAACACAATAAAAAACAACATTATTTTCCTGGTTTCTACAGTCAGTCTATAACCACAGAAAGATGGCATCTGCCCCCAGAGCCTCAAATTTTCCTGCCCTTTCCTATAACAAGCTGTGTACAGTAGCCCTGCCGTCGCTGTCCCCTGCCGTCCCCAGGTCCGCAGCTTCTCCTGTTTCTTGTTCTTTGACTTCAGCTTCTTCACTTCCTTTCTTGTGTTTCATCTCTGCTTCCATCTTTTCTCCAGTCTCACCTAGAAAAATCAGCGAAAGGAGACACTAATAGTCGCTTGCTTAGCAGTGTGTCCTGGCTAGTTTTATGTCCCCTCGAGAGAAGCTAGAGTCATCTGAGAGGAGGGAGCCTCAAACGAGAAATGCCCCCATGAGATCCGTCTGTAAGGCATTTTCTTAACTCATGATTGATGTGGAAGAGGCCAACCCGTTGCGGGTGGTGCTATCTCTGGGCTGGTGGTCCTCGGTTCTATAAGAAATTAGACTGAGCAAGCCATGGGGAGCGAACCCGTAAGCAGCTCCCCTCTATGGCCTCTGCATCAGCTCCTGCCTCCAGGTTCCAGTCTGAATTCCTTCAGTGATGGACGACAAAGCCAAACAAACCCTTTCCTCCCCGACTTGCTTGTGGTCATGGTGCCTTATCACAGCCATAGTAACCCTGACTAAGACCCACCAAAACCACAGTAGGCTTCTCCCATGCTGTCTGCCAGCATTTCCCTCATTCCCCAGAGCCTCTGAAGACACAATGTCACGCCGCTGAACATCCCTGGGTCTTGGCCTGCTTATAAAGCTAGGATGAAAATTTCCCTAGGAAACGTTTTGTTCGGGGATAAAAGATTGCTCGGTGGATAAGATGTACGTTCCTGCTACACAAATGTGAAAACTTGAGTTCAAATCCTCAGTGCCTACATAAGAAACTCAGTACAACAGAGCTCATTTGCAATGCAGTGAAGATAGGCAAATGCATAGAGCTGATGAGTCAGAGTCATCACTTAGAACTAACGCCAGGCAGTGGTGGTGCACGCCTTTAATCCCAGCACTCGGGAGGCAGAGGCAGGTGGCTCTCTGGGAGTTCGAGACCAGCTAGGTCTACGAGAGCTAGTTCCAGGAGAGCTAGGACTCTTACACAGAGAAACCCTGTCTTGAAAAACCAAAGAAAAACTTGAAAAAGAAAGAAAGAAAGAAAGAAAGAAAGAAAGAAAGAAAGAAAGAAAGAAAGAAAGAAAGAAAGAAAGAAAGAAAGAAAGAAGCGATTTGCTGGGAGCTGAACTGAGCCTTGAGAGAATGTGTTTCCCAAATATGGAAGTCTTTTATGTTTGGGTGACATGAACCTCGACCACCTCTGGCCCCAGAGCTGGCCTCCATCCCCTTGGAGCCTGTCCAAGCAGTCAGGCTTCCCTCCTTTTACCTTCAATGTGTTGCTCCTCTTTATCGGTATGGATTTCTCTGGCCATATCCACGTTTGCTGCCGTCTCTGCAGCTCCTGCCAGCTCCTCCCTGCTTCCAGCGCTTGCTTCCGGTTGAGATCCCTGGGTGTTTCTGGTCCCATCAGGAGTTTCACAGAGTGACTCATTCACTACAGGAGTTTGCACAAGCTGGCTTCCGTCAGGCACTTGCGGTGTTTCACTCTCTTTGAGAATTCTTTCCAGAAGTTGGGGCTGCTCATCTTTGCACGGTGCTTCCTGAGGTTGCTGCTTCTCACTGCTTTCTGCAGACTGACCCCCTTCTGCTACTTCGGGAGAGTTGTTCTCTTTGGGAATTGCTTCCAGAAGCTGAAACTGTTTGTCCATCGAGGTCTCCTGAAGTTCCTTTTGTTCAGCATTTTCCACAAACTGATATCCTCCCGACATTTCTGGAGAGCTGTTCTTGGGAATTGCTTCTACAGTCTGGGGCTGCGCGTCCTTTCCCATTGCTTCTTCAGGCGGCAGTTCCGTTTCCAGAGGAAGAGCGCTCTCCGGCACCGTTTCTAGAAGTTTCGACCCTCCGGCAGCTTGTGGAATCTCAGAGTCCTCCACTGCTCTGGGGGAGTCCCTCTCTTCTGGTGTGCTCAGAGGCTGGCTCCCGGCTTCTGTTCCTAGAGGTTCAGTCTCAGCATTTCCTTTCAGAGACTGGGCCTCCGTCCTTGTTTCTACATCTTTCTTCTTTTCCTCCGTCCCCAATGTTTCATCGTTGCCTCCTGGTTGAAGTAGATCAGATTCTGACCCTTGCACTAGAGGCTCCGTCTTCTTTGTGGGTCCTGACGGCTCTGCGGCATCCTTTCCAGAGGCCTCATCATTTTCAGGGGATGGTTGGTGGCAGGATTTAACACCATTGGCTGTAGGCACCACGGAAGCCTTGGGCCTCTCTAACGGGACCTGGCCAGGCCGTTGTGCACTGCCGTAGAAGGGAGCTTTTCTCCCTGCTGTGCACGGCATGGGTTGGGCCACGCAGAACTTGCTTTGTTCTCCAGTGGATGAATTCTCATTTGAAGGTACTTTTTTTTTTTTTTGAGCATTTAGTTGTAAAATAAGTAGAACAGAGAGAACAGAGTTATTATTTAGCTATCTTGAGAAAGTTTATTGACATCAAGCGGATTTAGTTGTTCAATCAAACCACGACCCTCACTCCAAATCAAAGGCCTTTAATATCGTAAACCAAAACACCTCACCTTAATCATTAGCGTCCTGTGACCCAGCTTTCTCCTGAGCATCCCATCAAGGCTTCCGTCCCATATTCTAACTTACCACAACTACCTTGCTTCTCTTTTACTTGCCCTTTCTCCTCTTTAGCTTCCCCTGTGTGGTCCTCGGGCTGTTAGATTCAGAGTGGTGATGTGGGATTACCCTCTGTATGCTGTGAATACCATTGGTTAATGAAGAAACTGGTTTGGCCTGATAGGGTAGATAGGCAGGGAAAACTAAGCTGAATGCTGGGAGAAAGGAGGTAGAGTCAGAGAGAAGCCATGTGGCCCCGCCAGAGACAGACACTGGAACTTTACCCGGTAAGCCACAGGTACATGGTGATACACAGATTAATAGAAATGGGTTAAATTAAGATGTAAGAGTTAGAAAATAAGAAGCTAGAGCTAATGGGCCAAGCAGTGATTTAATTAATACAGTTTCTGTGTGATTATTTCAGGGCTGAGCAGTCAGGAGTGAAACAAGCGGCCTCCTTACAACAGAGAGGGCCTCTGAAAAGGAAAGGCTGTAAAACAGAGAAACTCCTACAGGTGAAGACTAGTATAGAGAGTATAGAGTATAGAGACATCCAAACCTGAGTTTCATGCCATGTTAGGGGGACAGGGAAAAGTGAAATTCAGAACATAGGGGAGCACATGGTCCACTTAGAGCTGCTCCAGCTCCTCCTGCATCTGCACAGCCTTGGGGGCAGAGATCTCAGGGCTGACGTGTGATGTGGTCACAGCCTTGGGGACAGAGCTCTCAGGGCTGACTGTGACGTGGCAGTGGGTGCCCCTCCATCTCAGATCCTGTGAGGCATCCCAGCACACTAAGCAATGACTCTGAGAGTGCTTGGGACAGCTTAGAGCAAACAACTGGGCAACATGTTTGTACTCCTGGGTTTGTGACCCCATACTCCTACTAGGTGACCTAGTACCCCCACTACTGGAGAGCCTTTAGAAAGTGATGCAGGGGATCACCCAAATGCTCTTTGTAACAGCAGAAGCTGGAAACATCTAAGAATATATTCCACTGGGTGAGATACTGCCCCATGAAAGAATATGGATGTGAAGACCGTGTGACAGAGCCTGTAAGTGCGAACAAAAGATCAGCGTGCACGCTGGGTTGATCAAACAAGGGGGAACAAATGGCGGACGTCAGAACAAGGTCTGCTGTGTAGCGGATAGCCCACAAAGTCAGGTTTTGGTGTTACAGGTGGTCACAACTAAGCTAAAAGGAAGGAAAGGATGGAAGAAGAGAAGGAAGAGAAAACAAACCAATTATGAAGGGAGGGAAGCTGAAAGAAAGTAACCCCTAGCATCACAGTGGGTCTGCAGATGATATTCTCTTCTTGCTGCTACCAGTCCTAAAAGGTGTCTTCCTTACTTTCCTGTTCTTTCCCTAGCCTGGTTACATACACACACAATCTAAAGACTGCCCTGACCCTCGGTCTCCTCTTCTGGTTCCCCCTTCTCTGGGGCAAATATTTTCGATCTTTCAGCTGTTTGGGAGGATAGTCTTTTGTTGTTGTTGTTGTTGTTGACGGAGACTGACCTCCTACATTGGCTTCACCTCCTAATGCTGGGATTGTAAGTGTGCCCACCACACCCCACCTGAAGAATGCTTTTCTTTAGGCACCTTAGGATATTTTGACTTGGGGCATTTCAGTTAACTCCTACTGTGGAAGAACAGGACCTTGCAGCTCATTTTTCTAACCTACTCCACCATCATCCCACCCTGTCCCATTACACATTCCTATCTCCTTTCAGGTCAGTGACTGTGCACTAAGAATCCCTTAAATCATGACTCTCTCATAATTTAGAGAGCCATGTTTTCAATCTGACTTCAACAGACTCTCTAATGAGCATGGTTTCTAACAAAAAGAAAATTTTCAATTAAACACTTAAGTGATACATAAAGGGAAAATCTGAACGACCATGAGAAGCACAGACTCCGCCCTCAGGTATCCGAGAGTCCTGTGAAACACGGCAACAGTCACTAAACACAGAGGAAAGAGATCTGGCAAGCTCTGAACCCTATGAAACAGCTTCTTTAGAGTGCCCAAGAATGCCAAGGAGGTCTGGAGGCTTCAGGGCAAGAGAGCTGGAGGTCAGACTAGAGTGAGGTCAGGGAGGCGTCTGTAGGTGGCGCCCATGAACTTAGAGTGAAGCTTGAAGAACAAGAATTGTGGCCAGGGCTTATTAAAGAGTTGACTGAGTATGGGGAGTGGCAGATAGCTCAGAAGTACTACCTGGGTCCAGAATTCATGAGACCCTGGGCTCGGTTCTCAGCAGCTCAGGTAACACATACACAGCCATTTTTCTCTTATTTTACCAAGAGAAAATAGTTGTTTATAGAGAGATGCGTACATAAATATTCACTGCAGCTGTTTGTGATAACCAGAAACTGTAAACTAAATTTTCATTGGGAGATGAATGTGTATATTGAGGTATATTCACACAGTGGAATGTCGTACCAAGCACGGTGGCTCACACTCGGAATCCCAGCACCCGGGAGGCGGCTCACACTCGGAATCCCAGCACACGGGAGATGGTAGCAGGAGGAACACAAGTTTAAGGCCAGCCTGGTTTCCATAAGGAGTTCCAGGCCTACCAGGACTACCCACTGGGACCCTACTCATACAAACAAACAAAAATAGCAATGTGAGTGCAACAAGCTGACAATTCATTAATTTTCAAACAACAAGGCTGCATAAATGAAGACAAAAGAGTATATATTCTACGATCATGTTTGTTATTTGTTTGAGACAGGGTTTCTCTGTACAGCCCTGACTGTCCTGGAACTCACTCTGTAGACCAGGCTGGCCTTGAACTCACAGAGAGCCACCTGCTTCCGCCTCCCGAATGCTGGAATTAAAGATATGCCCACCACCGCCCGGCTGTATGATCATATTTTTATAAACTAGAAAGCTAGTCCAACTTGCTCAACAGTGATAGAGTGCAGAACAGTGTTTGAGGCCTGGACCTGGGACAGGAGGGGAGACTTCCAAGAGGCACGAGGAAACGTTTGGAGAAACAGAAACAGTCACAATCAGGATTGCTGATTCCCATGGGTGCAAACCTTTCTGAAACATCACAGTAAACATGTGCAGGACATATCATCAACATAGCAAGACATTTCCCCCAATCTGCTAGTTTTAACACAATAAAACAATGTGGGAAAAAACAAACTGTGACCACGGGAGTAGTCAGATCAGAAACGGATTTTGAAAAGTCTCCTTCTTGCTAAGGTCTTAGTTCAGTGCTCTAGAACCCCCGATAGGAGAGATAGAGCGGGGTGCAATGGTGGTAAGAGGGAGAGTCTTGGGTACCATTGGTTAATCATGCGGATCCTGGAGACAGAAAATATGGGTGAGGGTTTGGGTTCAGAGAGAGAGAGAGAGAGAGAGAGAGAGAGAGAGAGAGAGCTGCATGGTTTTGTCAGAGGCATGCGGTAGAGGCAGGCATGGGTTGTGCATAGAGAGGCAAAGTCTGGGAGGCAGCCAGACCTTGACCAGAAATGCATGTTGCCTGTGTCTGGAAAAGGGCAGTTTTGACATAAGGCAAAAAAACGGGGTAGGTATAGGTGTGTGGGGTGTGTGTATTTGTGTGTGTGTGAGAGAGGAGAAGGGGGAGTGGAGGGAGGAAGGGAGAGGAAGGGAGAAGAGAGGGGGAGAGAGGGAGACACGGGGAAGGGGCAGAGACAGAGGCAGAGAGATTGTATGTCTCTACACCTTGCTCTACAGACTGAGCGTGACTCTTACAGGAAGGAGCTGAGATGAAAAAGAAAAACTCAGCAACAGTTTTTTGAGTGGCCAGGTACAGGCTGTCTGTGTTAAGGGCTCATATGACCAAACTGAGAGAGGTCTCTCTTCATCTCCCTTCCCCACCTCATTCATCATACATGAAACTTTCAAAACACCAGCAAGAAGGCATTGTAATGACAGTGTTTTCCTGGAACCACAGGGAAATCCATCGCCCCAAAGCAGCTCCCTTTGCTCCCACCCAACTGTCCTGGTAGGAACTGCCTTCAGGGTTAACACGAAAGTGTGTTACTGTATTAATCACAGATGTTTGCCCAGGGACATTTCCTAATGAAATAGCTACTATAGCAATCAGTACTGTCGGTGAAACGAAGCAAGCCATGTTCACCTCCCTGTGCCTGCTGGGTGCATTTCCAAGGTGTCCCCTTTCCAAAGCAGAAGGCTGTGAGGTTTAGGTGTTAACACACCCAAAACACAGGCTCAGGTTTTTATACAGAGTTTTGTCTTGGTTTTTGTTTGGATTTTCGAGATAGGGTTTCTTTGTGTAGCCCTGGCTCTGTAGACCAGGATGGCATTGAACTCAGAGATCCACCTTTGGGAGTAAAGGCATGCACCACCACCACCACCACCCAGCTTATACAGAATTAACAGCAAATGCATTTCAAACGAAGTTAACTATGTAAGACTAGAGTCAATTTGCTAAAAAGGATTAACACAAGCACCTGAGACTCCATAGTAGAAGGTGAGGGTTAAGTAATCTAGACAACATCTGAATTAAATCAGCATATATCTCCTAAGAACCTAGAGAGCTTAATATAGAGGTTTTGTTTTTTTTTTTTTTTTTTTGGTTTTTCGAGACAGGGTTTCTCTGTGGCTTTGGAGCCTGTCCTGGAACTAGCTCTTGTAGACCAGGCTGGTCTCGAACTCACAGAGATCCGCCTGCCTCTGCCTCCCGAGTGCTGAGATTAAAGGCGTGCGCCACCACCGCCCGGCTAGAGGTATTTTTTTATTAGCTGTTATTTGACAATCATGAGAGGGCTTTGGTACACAGGCCCCCGAACACTGTGAGTTGTCAATGTTGATCTACAAAAGCGTATCATTCTCACAGTGGGCTGTCAGAGGCAGCTCTGGGCTGGGCACTGGAATTGTAGCAGGCCACGGAAAGGACCCTCCCCGGCTACCTTAGTGCTTATCCTCTGTAAGAAAATTCAAACAATACCTACTTTCTCATCAACTACAACTCGGTACTCCTACAGTTCCTCACAGCCAAGCATCCCATGGCCTCCACATGACCCCCTCCTAAAGCAGACAAGGTGGAAGCACCTGTAGCACCCAAACTTACTTTGATCCACAGACAGGAGCCAGCCTGTTGCCTGTCTATATAGTTACATAATAAGTGCTGAGGACAGATGCACTGATTGCATCCAGAACTGTTTAAGGATACGTCGTCTTTCTGAGTCCTCGGTTTCATCAACGCCTACCCTGCTCTGGGCCTAATCCTTTGATGCCCATTATCTCTGACCCTGTTATAAACTGACAAATGTGCTGCGACAGCTAAGCCGGCAGACCTCTGTGGCAAGCACCCGTGGTGATAGGCACACAAAGAACCTAAATACCAGGCCGCATTACTGGAAGGACTGGAACCAGAGCTAACATACCTGAAATCCACATTATGGTGGAAGCTTTTCAATCAGGTTCATTGCCCTGATGGGAAGTGAAAAGTCTCTACCCAGCAAATACCCGGGTCAGTACTTCCTGTGCTGTGCCACGCAGCATCCGCAGCATCCCGAGCATCCCGGGCCTCCCAGGGAGTGCTCCTGGAGCGTTCTGTGCAGCTGCTGTAGAGGCGCTAGGTTCTTAGACCTTTTACCTTAATTCTTCTGTTGAGAAGTCCTTCCTCTCCGGATCACAGCACCTGCCATCTGTCTCACAAGCACAGTCACTGGAATTTACTACTAGGTGACTTGGGGAGTTAGTGTGCAACAGCATGAGCCCCCACAGAGTGCGCCAGCATCCTCAGGTTCTTTCCTCGCTTCCTTCCCAGTCCTAATCTACAGCCAAGAGCGTCAGGGAGCTATTCTGGATGATCTTACCCACCGCCCTTCACAGTGTGTGGATGCATCGTCCTGCTACCGTGACTCCAGTTCCAACCCCAACATGTGATTCTATCTACCAGTACATATTAATAGGGTCCTCACTTCGAGCAGAGATGAACTTAAAAGAATATTTCATGCAATTGAATTAAAACTAACCAAAAACACCTCTAGAAGTGAAATTTAAAAATCGATTTTTTAAAAATATTTATTTATTTATTATGTATACATAATATTCTGTCTGTGTGTATGCCTGAAGGCCAGAAGAGGGCACCAGAGCCCATTACAGATGGTTGTGAGCCACCATGTGGTTGCTGGGAATTGAACTCAGGACCTTTGGAAGAGCAGGCAATGCTCTTAACTGTTGAGTCATCTCTCCAGCCCCTCGATGTTTTTTAACTACCTGAATTTTTATTAAAATTCTTTTTGGCCATCAAAGCAAATGAAATAATTTTTATTTTGTTTTTCCTTTTCAAGACAAGGTTTCTCTGTGTAACAACTCTGACTGACCTGGAACTTGTTCTGTAAACCAGGCTGACCTCAGACTCACAGAGATCTGCCAGCCTCTGCCTCCCGAGTACTGGGGTTGAAGGTGTGCACCACCACCACCCAGCTAATGCAAAGAAATTTAAAGGCAAACTTAATGTAGAGATTTAAGTACAAGCTTTCTCATCTTGCTGTCCTGAGAAAACAGCCACAGAAAATGCAGAAGGAATCTGAGTCTGTGTTCCACCCAAACTTTACTTAGAAAACAAGCAGTCAGCTGCATCTGACTGGCAGTCCAGTTTGCCATCCCTGTCGTGGGAAGTAGCTAAGCTCTGTCCAGATGCACTGTATCTGTTAGCTCTTTGATTCCTCAGAACAACTTTAAGAAACAGGCATCACTATTAACCCAACTTTACAGATGAGGCAAAGAAGTGGGAGTGACTGGTTTGAAGTAACACAATCAATAAATAAATTTGAGCCCAGAGAGTCCATCTATAAACTCATATTCTTTCTTTTCATTTTTGAAACAGGGAGTATTATTCTTTTGCTGTATCTTCCTCATGTTGGAATTACAACTATGTGCCACCACAGCTAGCAGGACCTACATTTTTCTTTTTTTGTTTTTTTTGTTTTTTTTTTTTTTTTTGAGACAGGGTTTTTCTATGCAGCCCCAGATGGCCTGAAACTCAGGCTGGCCTTGAACGCAGAGATCCACCTGCCTCTACCTTCCAAGTACTAGAATTAAAGGCGTGCGTCACTACATAGGCCCTGCTTACCCACATTCTTTTTAATATTCATTTTTCATTTTTAAATATTTATTTTTATAATTTTTGATTGTGTGTGTGTACATGATTGTAAAGCCTTTAGAGAGCAGAAGTCACTGGGTCCCTGAAACTGAAATCACACTAGTGGGGCCACCATATGTATGCTGGGGATTGAATTTGGGTCCTCTGGAAGAACAGCCAATGCTCTTAATTGCTGAGCCATCTCTCCAGCCTCTAGTTTAAAAATTATGTATCTATAATATGTCTGTGGTGGGGGTGAGCCTAGCATACATGAATGCACAGCCTAAGGAGGCTAGGAAGGTGTCAGGTCGTACATCTTACAGGTGTAAGCCTCCCCACGAAGGTTCTGGGGACTGAGTATAGACCCTTTGCAAGAGCAGTGCATGCTTTTAACCTCTGAGCTACCTCTCCAGTCCCCAAAACCTGCACTGTCAATCAATGTGTGCTGTTTCTCATCGTGTTGAAACATATACACAAATATGTGTGCTCCGTACACACAAAGTGCATGGTAACCAAAGCTTCCAATAATACCATCTATTCTAGGGCAAGAAAAATAAAAGGAATTAACTGAGAGAAACTATGTGTTTTTTAAAATCAGAGAAATGGGAAAATATAAAAGGACAAGAAAATCGGCATATAGACAAAAAAGGAAAAAAGTCATTGCCATTATCAATGATAATAGAGAAATAATCAAAGAGAATGCCTTCAGGAGGACACAGTAGCACTGGTCTTTATTGGCTAGTGTGGCCGACAACAGAGAATACACTGGTAGCTATGAAGGAGCCATGGCTGCACACACCAGTGCTGACCTCCTTGATGTACATGGAATAGGACAAAGGAAGGAAGCTGCTCCCTGAGGGTTGGGCCCTTGACACCCTGCCTGGCTGTTTCCTGAGGACTGAAGGATCCCTACCACACCATCAGCCATTCCTTTCCGCAGGCTGAGAAACACAGACAACATGGACAGCACCTGGTAACGCACGTCAGCATCACCTGGCAAATTTCACCAACCTCTGCAACGCTTAATGCCTAGGGGCACTTTCTTCACATCTTCATTCTTAGAGAGCAGAGGTTGGACACCCTTGGACTCATACCTAAGAATGCAATACTCCCCTAAAATACACTCATAACTTTAAGGAAGTTCCCAAGGAGAGGGTCAAAGAAGGTAATTAATTACCAAACCTTCTGCGGTCACTGAGGACCTGGGAGACTTTTACACTCATTACACGCATGTGTCAATACCACATTCTAGTACTTCAATTAAAAAATATCATGACCCCGTCCTATCAACACACACACACCAGATCTCACCCATGTGGAGCTGATGCTTTAAAATACATGTTGATTTGGGTCCTCTGGAAGAACAGCCGATGCTCTTAATTGCTGAGCCATCTCTCCAGCCTCTGATAAAGCTTTGAGCGAGCCTCTGAGACTGTGCATGAGCCCGGATGGGCCAGCCTCGCGGAAACTTGGCTTCATGTTGTGCTTTACTTCAAGTTTGTTGTAGTGCTTTTCTTTCCTACAAGCCAGAGAAATTGCCATGCGCCCAACAGTCCCCCAGCCTAGTGTGGCCTGAGCTACTTTTCATTTTCTTTCTGTGTTTCCTGGATCCCCATTCTTCTGCTTTTTCTGAGTTCTCTTATCTCCACAAATCCCTCACCGTTCACTTGCGATAGTTATTGGCTCCACTCTTCCTACAGGTAAGGTCATGATATGGTTAGATCCAAGGTTCTGCAGGGCCGAGGCCAGACTGCAGGTGAACTGGAGGCTCTGGGCAAAGTAGGAGCTTTGGGTCACACAGGGGCAGCTGCTCGTCACAGGGGCAGATGCTCGTCCCTACACAGCTTCCGTTTTCCAGCTATAATTGGGACTTAAGATTGCTTTAAGGCCTCTGAGAACGCTACAGTAGGGCACAAAATGAAGCTGGAATCAAACAGTTGCCCCCTTTCCCGCATCCTTGCCTTCAAGCTTATGTCCTGAGGTGGCCATCTAAATGTCTGAAAGCTTTCTGTTGTGAAAGATTTAATGTTAAGGCTACCAACTTATGCTACTGTTATGGAGGCATTTGGGCAGTTTTCTATTAAAGTTATAAACGTGCACCCCCTTTACCCAGCAACACCACTTCTGAGATTGGTCTGTAGATACGCTTGTCCGTAATCAAAGTGATGTCTGCACAAAGGAATTCACCAGAGGTTGTTCACAACAGGAAAAGCTGGAGACAGATCAGATGTCTCTCAGTAGGGGACTGATCAAATAAGTCACACGACAGATTATTTTGCAGGTATAGAAGGGAGAACAATGCCTCCATGGTGTTAGGCTAGATAAAGGAACATTGGGCAGAGCACACTATGTTTTTACAAATAAAGACAGGGAAAAAATATTTGCAATGCATTTTAAAAAATACCTCTTAGCTGAGGGTGATGAGGACATTTAGAATCCCAGACACCAGGATGTTGAGGCAGGGGCATCACCAGCCTGGCCTATATAGTGTGATCTTGTCTCAAAAATACCAAAAATGATGGCCTGAATGGTTTTTCACCAGATGAGGTCCTAGAGCAAAAGAAGTGGATAGAAGCCCTTATCCACAACCCAGAAGAAATCTCCAATGGATAACCATTAGCAAATGACAGTCTGGTTTTCTCCAAGGGAGACTTACTGAAGAAGCCAACCACTCTTAGGGGTAGGCCACTTGCCCAGTAGGAGATGGCCAACAGAAAATGAACTCAACGGCATCTTTGGAGGTTCCTTATCTCATAATGTCCTGTCAAGCCTTTTTTTGACTTTGTCTTATATTTTTATTTATATTTTTCTTCTCTTTTTTAACCTTACAGATTCTTTGTTCCAGCTTAGTGTTTTTATGGTATCCCTTATTGTGCAAACACTCGTGTGTCTCTGCATCTATATCTGCTTCTTGTGCCTTTTCTTAGGTTCTTTTTCTTCTGTTTGCTGTGTGTGTGTTTTTTTAATCTTATTACATTATATTATATTTTATTATTATTCCCTAGAGTCCTACTTATTTTCTAACGGCAGATGAAAATGATAAAGCCAGACTGGGTGCGGTGGGGAGGAGTAAAGGGAGGGGAGCCACAATCAGGATGTAATGTGTGAGAAAAAATATATAGTTTCAATAAAAGGAAAAATACCAAAAATAAAAAATAAAAACAAAACTCAAGGGAAAAATATAATAAAACAAGCAAACAATTGAATACAAGCAAACAAACCAAAATCCTGCCTGTGTAGGGACAGCACATCTGTAATTCAGCATTTAGGGACTCGAGGCAGAAGGAGATCCAGAGGATAGAGGGGAGTCCAGGCAGGAGGAGAGCCAGAGGATGGAAGGGAGCTGAGGCAGGAGGTGAGGCATAGGATGGAGGTGAGCCTTAGGATGGAGGGGAGCCCAGGCAGGAGGGGAGGCATAGGATGGAGGGGAGCCCAGGCAGGAGGTGATCCATAGGATGGAGGGGAGCCCAGGCAGGAGGGGAGCCAGAGGATGGAGGGGAGCCCAGGCAGGAGGGGAGCCAGAGGATGGAGGGGAGCCTTAGGATGGAGGGCACTGTGGTCTATGCAGTGAATTCAAGGTCAGCCTGAGCGACAGAATGAGAGCTTAAAACAAAATAAAGCACACCACCACCAACAGAAACACCCAAACTAATAAATGTTGGTGACTAAAGAGTCGGTGCTGAGGGGAAGGCGATACTCTCCGTACATGCCTTCTTCAAAAGTCTTCACGTTCTGAACAACACATTCTCATTCCCTGTATTTTATCTAAATTGGTCATGGAACACCTAGGTCCATGCCAAAGACATTCTGAGCATTCAAAACTCAATCCAAAGACTTTTAACACCTGAAAAACAATCCTGTTCATATAATATCTGTATGGAAGAAAAACACTCTACAAATTAATGTGAATGTTAGTGATGCTCTCCAACTACAAGGTAACAGTGATTGAGCAGGCAGATCTCTTGAGTTCCAGACCAGCTAGGGCTGTACAGGGAGACCTTGTATCAGAAAAAAAAGCCACCCCCAAATAATACAGTTTTGGTGATCTGATTTGAGTATTTTCAAATGGAACCTGACTGCAATTACATAACGTTTCCCATAATAGCTCAGAACAGAGAGAAGGAGGTGAGCGTCTGGTAGTCTTTCATACTCTCCTGCCATTCTAGACTAACTGCTGTTCCCTTTGTAAACCTGCACTTTTGCCATCTGGAACGGTTCTCCAGACTGAAGCTTCCTCTTCGACTTAATTTTTCACCAAGAGCCTATTACAGACTAAACATTGTTAGGCACAGGAGCATGCGGCTAGTGAATGCATGTGACGGGCATTTAATAAACTTGGACTGTCTTTACCTAAAAGCACAATACTCCAGCTTTAGTTGTATCTAGGATTTAAAGAAATTTTAAGCTGTAGAGAGAGGAATGAATTATTTATAAGGCCTCTAAGATCACAAAGTTGAAATGCTGAAAATACAATAGTATTCAATTACAAGTGTATTGTCCCATGGAGACTCACAGGCAGTACACCTGTTGGTTGATTCAGTATATGTTTCGAGGAATTTATGCCAGATAGTTGACCAATTTTATACACACTTCGACTTGATGGCAAGTGTTTAATATTTCTTTTCATGAAAACTTACAACAAAAGAAAGCAAGGGTAAAAAACAAGAGTTTAACTCATATGAATTGTTAATACAGTGATCAAATATTTTCTGAATGAGAGAAGTAAAGCTCCCATTCTATTGATTAGATACATTTGCCAGTCCTTGAGTTACATAGTTACATTTCTGGTGTGTGTGTGTGTGTGTGTGTGTGTGTGTGTGTGTGCTGGGCATTTTGCCCAGGGCCTTGGGCATAGCGGCCCACAGGCTCTTCCACTGAGCTATACCCACTCTAACAAAGGGCTCTGCTTTTTAACCCAAAATACCACCAAGAGTGGATGAAAGAAACTGTGATAATATCTCATGAACGCATCAGTGTTTCTTATGTTTCGCATGTGGATACCAGTAAGGAATTACCATGGAGCAAGTGCAAAAATCCATCTGGTTTTATAAAATGAGGCACGAACATGAAGACAATTTCTGAGTGCACTGGCCTCGAAGGAGCCTGTTGAGCTATGAGTGTTTCCGAGCTCTTTTAGGGAAAAGACTCAGGAGGCACTGTGCACTAGGAATAGACTTTCCATGTCTTTATACTGTCGGTATTCAAGGGATTTGAATCATTTGCACATACTGTTTTGTCTACTTCCTCGCTTTCTACTTGTTTACAGAAGGCAGAAATCTCATTGGCCACACCGCACAAAAAACAACAGCTACATGTTTCTGAGTAGAACATATTATATAGGCTGAGCTCTAAAGCAGCTTGCATGATAATCTTAGGGTCTCTGCCACCAAACAAAACAATCAAAAATCATTGCTACTGTAGTAACACAGGATGCTCACACCCACGAAAAGGAATCAGAAGATAAATTTGCCCTTAAAGTGAGCTTTGATGTCCCAGCACTCGGGAGGCAGAGGCAGGCGGATCTCTGTGAGTTCAAGACCAGCCTGGTCTACAAAAGCTAGTTCCAGGACAGGCTCCAAAACCACAGAGAAACCCTGTCTCGAAAAACCCAAAAAAAAAAAAAATTATAAAAAAAAAAAGTGAGCTTTGATGAAGACTACAAGCTGCTTGAAGAATCCACTTAACTATCAATGCCCTAAATGCTAGCAAGTTATAATTTAGGAAGTGGGCTGACTGTGAAATGCAGTCATTCTTGAGTTCATTCATCTACATCTGTTCTTTCTACAGTGTCTATCACTGTCAGAATGCACTTGATAACTTGTCTCCCGTGTTTAGGCTGCATTCTCAGCTTCCCTGAGTTACCGGGGCAGCTCCGGCATCTGTGTACAGTAAGCAGATGATTAAAAGGTGCCGGCAGAATTTCTTTACAGCAATGAGTGATGACTACCTTCTGTCACGCACACATGCCTCAAGAAAGTGTGTGTGACCTTTTAAAACCTCTGGAGGAAGCCAGGCGGTGGTGGCGCACGCCTTTAATTCCAGCACTCTGGAAACAGAGGCAGGCAGATCTCTGTGAGTTTGAGGCCAGCCTGGTCTACACAGTGAGTTCCAGGACAGGCTCCAAAGCTACACAGAGAAACCCTGTCTGGAATAACTGAAACCAAACTAAACCAAACCAAACAAAAAACAAACAAACAAAAACTCCAAAATCTCTGGAGGAACCTAGTATATGGAGGGGGAAAGCACAAATGTGTGTGTTCTCTACATTTTTATCAATCCGGTGATGCTGAAGCGTCCACGGGAGAGCAAACTAGAACTCTCAACGGGACATTTCTCATATATATGGTGAAGAGAATGTCGCAGCTAGGTCAGTTAGTAATTTATCGCCGAACCCTCGTTCCCGCCTCGTAAGGCAGTTCCCAACTCTTGGCACCGCAGCAGAAGCACCCGGATGGACACACCAGTTCCAGCGCTCTCTTCCTCAGGGAAGGAGCTTGCCCCCTGCTGGCGAGGTTGTGCCAGGGCTGCACCCTCTGCATCTCTGGGCAGCAGAACACTGAATCCCCCAGACCTAGTTCTCCGAGCCGGAGTGAGTCCGGTATGGGGCCCTTGCTCACCTCCGCTGCGGAACCTGCTGCCGTTGTCCGCCTTGTTGAGGGCGCTGCTGGAGCAGCCCATTGCGCAAAAGGGTAGTCACCTGGCCCAGCCTCACGCGAGTATCGGTCGCGAGGCTTGGATGCGATGCTCACCGCAAGCCCAGCCGCTGAAGTTTCTCCCAACTGTGTGATCTTGCTGCCCAAGAGTTCAAGGCGCACGCGCACAGCGGGGGCCCTGGGTACTGGGTGCGCACCTGGAGGGGCGAGGAGACAGGCAGATAGAAGCAGGGAGAGCGGAGTGCAAGACAGCTGGAGGACCAGCAGGTAAGAGAGAGTAGGGACAACTAAAACCAAGGAACCAGCTGGACAGGAGGTGGAGGGTGCGGGGAAGTAAATGGGAAAAGGCTCCGAGATGGGATGAGGGACCGAGCTAAGCACTGGGAGGGCTGGTGTGAATAAACGTCCTAAATAGCCAGGGAGGGGAGGCGGCGGCTGTAGCCAGAGGCTATTGATTGGTAGACTAGATGTGCAATGACAGTCTTATCCTCTTACATAACTCCTACATAGTTACCACAAGGAAGTTCAACAACGGATCTGAACTGTTAGACCTGTCGGGTTCTTGATCCATCCAGAGCTACACCCATGGCTTTGGTACCGTGCTTCTTTTTGGTTGCTTCGATCTGGAGCAGTACCCATAATCTTGCTTTGTCCTTTTAATTAATTAAGAAGTTACTATTTTAATTTGTTTCTTATTTGAGATAGGGTCCCTACATAGTCCTAGCTGTCCTGAAACTCCCTATGTAGACCAGGCTGGCCTAGAACTCACAGAGATCCACCTGCCTCTGACTCCTGAGTGCTGAGATCAAAGGTGTGCACTACCACGCCAAGGCATTAATTTTTATTTTTACACGTCTGGGTGGTCCGTGTGCTACCTGTGTGCCTTGAGCCCATAGAGACCAGAATAGGGCATCAGATCCTCTGGAACTGGAGTTAGAGATGGTTGTGAGCCTCTACGTGGGTGCTGGGAACCTAACCTGGGATGTCTGGAAGAGCAATTTATGCAAGTGCCCTTAAGTGCTGAGCCACTTTTCTAGCCTGGTCTACAAGAGCTAGTTCCAGGACAGGCTCCAAAGATACAGAGAACCCCCCCCCCAAAAAAAACCCAAAAATAATAAAAAAATGAACCTAAGAAATATCAACTTTCTGGGTGGTGCACACCTTTAATCCCAGAGGCAGGTGGATCTCTGTGAGTTCGAGACCAGCCTGGTCAAAAGAGAAAGAAAGAAAGAAAGAAAGAAAGAAAGAAAGAAAGAAAGAAAGAAAGAAAGAAAGAAAGAAAGAAAAGAAAGCAAGCCAATTAACCCAAAGACCAAGTTCATAGATAGCACTTTAGTTTCCAGAAGTGTCCACTATAGCAAGCGCACAGAGGAAGTATTCTCGCTTGGTTCTTTATATCAAAGGGTATAAAAACCTTATGCTACCTTAGATAGAAAATGGCAAGATCAAACAATATTAGAGAGGGAGAGCATTACTCTGGCTGGCTTTCGATTCAAGGATATGAAATGTGAAGACAGAATCAGAAACACCCCTCATCTGAGCAGAAAGGGCTACAAGAGAAGTATTTCTGCCTCTACTATGGGTAGAAAGGGTGGGTAGGTGGGTAGCTGCCCTTTTCTCTTGCCCCTTCAGTGTTCAGAATGCTTGGACGAGGGCACATTGATCATTTACCAAGTTTTCATCGTCCCCCTTCTTATCAACATGTTTATCAGCATGGTTAACGTGCAGGTGGCTGGTAAGAATATGAAGGCTGAGTCACACAAAGCACCAAGGCATGCCTTACCGTAAACATCAAGTGATTGTTAATGAATATGATCATTTTAACCGCAGGACAGCAAGGTTCGATGCACTGAACTAACAACCAGCAGATGAACTTGCTAGAGCTGTTTGTGCTCTCACAAGGAATGCAGCCTGCCACTTCTAATTCTCATAGCAAGCAAGAAAGGAAAAACAAAACAGGGAGCACGATGCATGTAGGTGCCTGTGGTTTTCAGTCTTATTTTGTTTTCAGAAGCCTGGGGTAGAAATTTTGGTGAAGGAGAAACAAGGAAGATCCTCATGTTTTTTCTCTCATAATTACCTGTTGTTATTCTCTCAACATTCCACTGAAATGCTAGATACAAAGAAACAATTCAAGAGCGATAACATCCAGATGCCAAAGTCAAAACATGTACATTTCATAGCTTTGGTGTGGAGGGTTTTTTTTTTTTTTTTTTTTTTTTTTTTTTTTTTTAAGACAGGGTTTGTATGTTGTAACCTTGGCTGTCCTGGAACTAGCTCTGTCCTTTAACTCACAGAGGTTTGGCAGGTGGTGCTGTCTACATGCTGAGTGTTACAGCCTGGATGATACTTCCATCATGGAGTCAGTTGTGTTAAAGTCTTCGAGCCTATTAAGCCTGGGGCCTTGTTACCTAACTGATGTCTTACAAGACACCAGTTTGAAAATACAATACTTAAAAAAAATAGTTTATTATTTAAAAAGAACTTTTCATGCATGCTATAAAATAGCTCAAGCAGAGCTGAAATATATTACAATAAAATTGTCCAAAACAGGAAAAAAAAAAAAACAACAACCAAAACCAGAGCTGGGCATGGTGGTGCGCGCCTTTCATCCCAGCACTCTGGAGGCAGAGGCAGGTGGATCTCTGTGAGCTCAAGGCCAGCCTGATCTTTCCTCTCGTGAAAATTATTTGCCAGTTAACTCTGCTTGCCACTGTCCAGCCTTCTGGTTTTGCCTCCGCTCTACTTTTCAAGGCTTCATTTGCACCTGCCTCCAAATTTCAGTTAATATTTCAGACTTCAACTTTCAATCCTAATTTATTTTTGACACATGATCTTGAGTGGCCCAGGCTAACCTTGAATTTTCTCTGCACGCAAGGATAGCCTTGAACTCCTAACTCTCCTGTCTTCACCTCCTGATTGTTAAAATCATAGACATGGGAGACTACATTTGGTTTTACTTAATCTTTGAAAAGTTAATCACTTTCTTTCTAGTGTTATCCTCCATAAAAAAGATTAATATGGTCTATGACATTTTTATGACCCTAAGTTAAGGTTTGTTAAATGAATGTTCACACTTGTGAACAGCCATTGTTCTTTAACTATTCTACCTTTTTTTTTTTAAGACAAGGTTTCAAGCCTTTGAACTTGCTATGTAACTGAAGGTGACCTAAAACTAGAGCTTCTGATCTGGCTCCCTCCGCCCCCCCAAGCACTGGGGTTACACAGTAAGTATCAGCACACCCAGCTTTGGGTGGTACTGGGGATTGAATCCAGGACTTAGTGTATGGTCAGCAAGTACTCTACCAATCAAGATACAACCTCAGTACTTCTGAAAGCACCTCGAAGGTGCCTTCACCAGCAATACAAAGGACCTGGTGCATGGTCTCATTTGGGATGAGTACATGATGTCCATAACAAGTTCTTCACATAGCAGTTAGACTTACACCTTACACCGTGTCTTAGCATGACTTAGTTTTGAGTGCGGTCCATTGGACCCAACTACCTACCAAGAATATCTGAGCGTGGGGAAAGGTGAAGATGCATACCTGAATGTCTAATGTGAACAGGAGGACATCAACATTCCCAAACTGTACCTGAAGAGAACTGTAATGCAAAGCGCTCTTAAGCAGACATTCCATTTCATAATAGCATGACAACCACAAACCAAAGAGGTCAGCAAAGAAAAGCACAGGATTTAAGGCCTGGGGGGGGGCGGGGGGGGTGCTGATATTTTAACCAGAAATGTCACTACTCTAATCTAGGCTTGTCATTGAATTTCAGATGAGTGTTTGTTAGACTTAAAGTTCATTTAAAGATTAGTATGTTGACAGAACGAGGATAGTAGAAGGCAATTATCTGGATTTGCATAACCTTAAGTAATTTATGCCTAAATGTTAAAGCAAATAGTATGATAATCTAACATTATTGTTTGGTCAAATTCACATCAAAATGGGCCCCAAGAGTTGAGTAAGTTTTAATTGTAAAATTATCTAATCTACATACCTGGTTCTGTTCCTATTTTTGCAATACATTTGCAGTAAAAGCTTGAGAATCTCATAGGGTGTGTGTGCATGTGATGGTTAGTTAGGTTAGTTTCTTTTTTTATTTAAGATCAATTTACTGAGATTGCTTGCCTCTCCTGGGATTAAAGGCATAGGCCACCACGACAACAAGGCTCAAGGATAACTTTTAAATTATTTTTATGTCAGGGTGGAACAAACCCAAACCTTTCATCCCAGGCAGAGGCAGAGAGATGGATCTCTGTGAGATGGAGGTCAGCTCAAGCTGTTACACAGAGAAACCCTGTCTCGAAAAACAAAGAAATTATTAGGGGAGGGCTGTGAGTGTGTGTGTGGTATTCTTCCCTCTCCCAACCTCCAGGGCAAAGTAATATACCATACAACTTATTTACTAACCCGATCTTCCTTTTTTGTGCTATGTTTGCTAGGTAGAGGCCATGGACCAATTTCTGATGTGCTTTCCAGTAGCTGGCCAGCTAGTCTCAGGGATCGGTCTATGTTCGGAAACGAAATTACATGTACAAACATGCAAAGACGTGTTTGGGGCATAGGGTGGAGATTTAGGCATAGAATTCAGGTCCTCACGTTTACCGGCTTAACACTCTCAGCAGCCCCGGGCTTGTTGGTACTAGTAAGTAGTAAAAAGCTTTCAATCTTTTTTTCTCTTGAATATCTCACGTTTCATTTATACGACGGTCCAAGTTTCACAACGAAAATTTTTTAAAAATAGTTTTATTATGGTTATTTCTTAACTTCTGTATACGAATGTGCGTCCAAGCGCAGATCAGAGAACAAACTGCTGGAGCAGGCTCTCCCTTTCCACACGTGGGTTTCGAACTCAGTCCATCCGCTTGGCGGAAAGAGCATTTACTCGGTGAGTCACTTCACCGAGTTTGGACTCATTGCCGGCCCCGTGCAAAGGTGTCTGGGGAAGCCTGCGGCCGGAGGACAGAGTTGCCTGCGCTCACGAAAGGCAGACACGGGGAGAGCTGGGTCTTGTTGTCTTCCCGGAGCCCGCCGGGGGCGACGTCAACCAGACACTAACTCAGCAGCGGCAGGACCCAGGTCGCCGCCGCCTCGGCTGCCCTCGGAGTTCCCATGCAACTCCTGTTCTCCGCGGTCTCAGCCCGCAGCATCGGAACACAAACCGAGACCGCCAAGCTACACCCGCGGCCGGGTCATGCTGGACCCTCGGCTGGGCTACGCTGAACCCGCGGCCGGGCTACGCTGCACCCACGGCGGGCCATGCTGGACCCGCGGCCGGGCTAAGCTACAGCGTCCGCCCAGCCACCGATCTAACCCGGTCCCCATAGCAACCCACCGCGGCCGTCCGCTCCTACGCGGGACCCTTCCGCTTGGGCTCGGCTACTACTTCCGCTTCCGGTCCCAGCGTCCCTCGGCTCGCCTAGAAGGGCTTTGCATTGTGGGAGCTCCTTCCTTTCTCGCTCCCCGGCCATCTTGGCGGCTGGTCTTGGTGGGTGAGCTCTGCCGGGTGGGGGGGATCGGGCGGCGCGGGGAGCCCCGCTGCTTAGCGCTTTGCGCTCCCGATGCTAATCCTCTCTTCTGCCGTCTCTGTGTGCTAGGTTGGGGGCCGTCCCGCACCTAAGGCAGGAAGATGGTGGCCGCAAAGAAGACGGTGAGTGAGGCCGCCCGGGCCCGGAAGCCGATTCACGTGGAGAGCCGGGCCTGGGCCGGGGCGGGTGGATGGGAGCCCCGTGGTCGTCCGCGTGCCGCCGGCGTGCAGAGAAGCTCACGGTGCCTTAGAGGGTCCAGTTCCCGAAGTCTGGAACCGGGTTTGGTTTTGAGATGGCTGCACCCGGTTTTCAAGTCTCCGATGTTTGCCTTGTAGAAAAAGTCTCTGGAGTCGATCAACTCTCGGCTCCAGCTTGTTATGAAAAGTGGGAAGTACGTGCTGGGATACAAACAGACTCTGAAGATGATCAGACAGGGCAAAGCGAAATTGGTGATTCTCGCCAACAACTGCCCCGCCTTGAGGTAATGGAGGGGACCGGAGCGTGTGGGGCCAGCGCTGGGAAGAATGGGTTGGATGGCTGCTGCCTGGTGTTTGGACCTTGGGTGTGTGTGTGTGTGTGTGCTGTAAACGTGCCTTTGGAAACGTGTGTGGCAGGAGGAAGACAAACGATACACGTTTAGAGAAGCACTGTCTTAGTTCAGAAAAGTTCTGGCTGTTTTATGGAGCTGAAGGTGTCATAAGATCACCCGTTCAGCGGTGCCCAGTTTTCTGAACATATGTTTACCCTTGGTTCACTCTGAGTTTGGACCTGTTGAGTGTTGTAAGTAAGCTAGAGAAACGTGCCGACTAGAAGCCCCTGGATTTTCTGTGGCACTTGCGCCCCGTTTCAGTCTTTTATGTAGGGAGTCTATACGTAGGGGCAAAATTTGGAGTATTTGGCCTTACTTTAAACCTTTCAGGTGTGTGAGGGATTTTTTTGTTTGTTTATATTATTTAACTGATCCTTTATAATAGCAGTATAGACATTCATTGTTAAATACAAGCTTAGACCCGGGTACGGGATGGATGGGGTTCAGGTTCCATTTTCTTTTCTTTCTTTCTTTTTTTTTTTTTTTTTTAAGATTTATTTATTGCCGGGCGGTGGTGGCGCACGCCTTTAATCCCAGCACTTGGGAGGCAGAGGCAGGCGGATCTCTGTGAGTTCGAGACCAGCCTGGTCTACAGAGCTAGTTCCAGGACAGGCTCCAAAACCACAGAGAAACCCTGTCTCGAAAAAACCAAAAAAAAAAAAAAAAAAAAGATTTATTTATTATGTACACAGTATTCTGTCTGCATTTATGCATGCCAGCCAAAGGAGGACGCCATATCTCATTACAGATGGTTGTGAGCCATCATGTGGTTTGAGAGAATTGAATTTAGGACCTCTGGAAGAGGAGCTAGTGCTCTTAACCACTGAACCATCTCTCCAGCCCCAGGTTCCATTTCTCATAAGCTCCTTGTGGCACTATTGATGGTCTGTGGAACTTTCACATTCTAACCATCTGTGTCCACTGAGCTGGCACTGAAGCTGTTACTCTTTAATAAGTGGTGTCAAACCCCTATGTAGTCCTCAGGGTGCTAGTGGGTGAGCCTACCTTCCACTCTAATTTGTTAGTTAAAATAGTACGTAGTACCTGTTGTTGATTTGACAAATACATAAAGTTTTGGACACTGCTAAGTTTAACTTTTTTTTTTTTAAGTTTATTTGTAATTGTGTGTGAGAGAAGAGTGAGTGCATGTGACCTGGGACTCCAGAAGAGGGTGTCAGACCCCCTGGAGGTGGAGTTGTGAGTGCTGGGAACTGAACTTGGGGCTTTGGTAAGGAAGGAATACCTCCAGCTTTGTCTGAGCTGTTTATCCACATTGACTTTTGAATGTCTGTCATACCCTTTTCTGCTAACCTGGATACTCGTAGTTTTTAAGTACCTTACACATCTTAAACCTGTTTAGTAGTTTGAAACGTGAATACCACATACTTGGAATTGAACACCACACAAACCAAGTAGGTATTTATAAGCTTTACTTGGAAGTGATCAGTTACTATTAAAAGCCTCATCAGTTTGTGGTAACAGTCTATGAGTATCTTGGTATGGCATTTTATTTTGCTTTTTTGTTCCCAAAGGAAATCTGAAATAGAATACTATGCCATGTTGGCTAAAACTGGTGTCCATCACTACAGTGGCAATAACATTGAGTTGGGCACAGCGTGTGGAAAATACTACAGAGTATGCACACTGGCCATCATTGACCCAGGTATGCTTTTTAAATCATACAATGTTTATACAACAGTGCTTCTAGTAAATCTCTGTGGCTTGGGAATAAACAGTTTGGGGCGAGTGCCTGCAAGTACAGTCTTGTGCTTTGAGCTTAGGGTCAGTGCCTTGCAGAGCACTGCGAATCTTCTCGCTGTTCTGGTTCTGTGATAACCAGGGCAGGCTAGACATTCGCTACAGAAAGGCCGTGCATGTGTCCCCAGACCTAGGTCTGTACCTAGGCCTGGTTTTCTGAATGCTGGTGACAAGACCGGTCTGATTGATGACATGTGTTCTGTGTTTTCCTAGGGTGGTCGAGATTAGATTCTAAGGTATTTTTAATAGGTCTCAAGAGTGACAGCAACCGCTGTAATAATCTGTGGATAGGGGCTAATCTGTCTCCTTGACTTAAGAACACATAGCCAGCCGGGCGGTGGTGGCGCACGCCTTTAATCCCAGCACTTGGGAGGCAGAGGCAGGTGGATCTTTGTGAGTTCGAGACCAGCCTGGTCTACAAGAGCTAGTTCCAGGACAGGCTCCAAAACCACAGAGAAACCCTGTCTCAAAAAACCAAAAAAAAAAAAAAAAAAAAAACCACATAGCCACTCTAGGGAAGTTCTGTGATTATCAGTTGCCATTACATGAATTGTAAAACTATTATTTTTTATTTTTTAGGTGATTCTGACATTATTAGAAGCATGCCAGAACAGACTGGTGAAAAGTAAAAAGTTTTCCTTTAATAAAACTTTACCGGAGCTCCTTTTAAAAACTGTGTCCGTTTGGGTTGTTTCTTCCTAGCTTTTGGTTCTCTTACCTTGAAGGTAGGATTAGTCATTGAAAGCAAATACCAATTTGCTGGGGTTTTTTCCTTTTGGTAAAGTAGTACACTATCTGTGTAAAATGTGGGATCAGAAGTGTTTTGTTTGTTTGTTGAGACAGGGTTTTTCTGTAGCTTTGGAGCCTGTCCTGGAACTAGCTCTTGTAGACCAGGCTGGCCTTGAACTCACAGAATCCGCCTCTGCCTCCCAAGTGCTGAGATTAAAGGCGTGCTCCACCACTGCCAGGCCCAGAAGTGTTTCAAAGTTTGGATTTCCAGTGTTGAATACATGTACTCTTGTGTTCATTTAATATGTATCTAATCAGAAGGCCGTGGTTTGGGTACTTTCTGTGGGTGGGTATGTTTCGAGTTTCATAACTACCTTCTGTACCTAACCGTAAGTACCAAGGCACGACCTCTCACTTAAACCTAGAATTTGGCAATTCCAGCTAATTTAGCTAGGCAGCTTCCTCTGCATCCTCTGTGTCTCCTGAGAGATGGCATTGCAGACTGAGTACCCTGCACATCCACCATTTTATGTGGGTGCTGGAGGTTCTAAGTTTCAGCCCTCAGATTTGCACAGGAAGTGCTTTGCCATATAGTTGTTATTCCCAGCCCCTGTAAAGACAGGTTTGTGATTTTAGTCTCGGTATTTATTGTGTATTTGGGTATGTGTGAGAGGCATTGGTGTAGCAAGACTTGTGATTGACAAAGCTGTGTGGCACGGAGAGGAGTGCTGTTTGAAGTGCTTAACGTCTAGAGTATAAGGGTCTTCCGAGCTTGCGTGGAAAGGGGTCTCGGACAGCCCTAGAGTGAGCCTGGGTCTTCAGCTAATGAAGTTATCCAGGAGGGTATTCTGTCACTCCGCTCCAAAACGTGAAAGTTGGGATTTTGGACAAAGTACATCTCAGCCTGGTACGGATGCCCTGTGTAATCTAAGCTTTTGAAGGAAGCTTTAGGAGTATCAGGCTTCCCCAATGCTCTCCTTCCATCCACTCAGGTTTTTTGTGATTGAATGAGACATAGGAGCTGAGGATGCTTTCTGTGTATTGTCCAGAGAGTCAGAGTGGACTGGCCTTAATAGTACATAGCTGGGCGTGTCTCCCACTGTGACAGGTGAGACTGGTTTCAGAAGTTAATCTAAGGTGGATGTGCTTTGGAGAATGACCTTATCTTCATTATTACATCTCCCGTTTGGGAGCAGCAAATAACATCAGAGAACCAACCAGTCTCTCATTTCTGCTTCTATCTGGTTGTGCCCCCAGTTCCCATCCCCACCCCTAGATTTTTTTTTTTTTTGAGGCAGGGTTTCTCTGTAAAACAGTCCTGACTGTCCTGGAACTCAGAGATCTTCCTGCCTCTGCCTCCCGAGTGTGTGAGTAAAGGTGTGCGTCCCCACTCTCACCCCTGATTTTACACTAGAATGTTTCCAGGTTAAGGTACTGGCTGAGTTGGGTTTTAAACGTTCTAAATTCTTGGTGGTGTGCTCAAAATCAGGTATTAGATCTTTTACACACATTGGTTAGGTCTGCCTTTTAGAGCTATTTCCATGGTTAAGAGTGTTTCTTTAATGAATGGTAAACCGGAGAATCCCAAAGCACAGTTCTTAGATACTATCTTGTGGGGTTTGTATGTAGTTAGTGACATGGCTACAGGCATTTAGAATATTTCTTTAATGTGTGGTTTCTAGGGCTTTGAAGGTAGCGATCATATGGTATAAGATTTGGATTTTAATTTATACATAGTTTTTGTCTAGTCATTGTGTCTGCAAGAAGGGTTAAAAATGAAGAGGAAAGTTTAAAACCAGCCGATAGGAAACACCTTGGGTGTGTTTGTGGGATAGCTGATAAGTGCTGTTGTGCAGTGGCTGCTGGGAAAGAAGCCAGATCAGAGTTGAGTTGCTCTAATGTGAGGAAGTGCAGGGGATTCTAGCCCAGTGGACTTCTGTTAGGTGTGGAGACAAGTGCCAAAGAAGTTGATGTTGAGGGGGCTGGAGAGATTGGCTCAGCGGTTAAGAGCATTGCCTGCTCCTCCAAAGGTCCTGAGTTCAATTCCCAGCAGCCACATGGTGGCTCACAACCATCTGTAATTGGGTGTGGTGCCCTCTTCTGGCCTGCATTCATGCATGCAGACAGAACATTTGTATGCATATACATAAAGTTGATGTTGAGTATGTTAAAAATTGCAAGCAACACTCTGTGGCAGATGAACAAACTGTCTGACACAATTTGAGCTTGCTAAAGCAAGAAAGTCTAACCTATTCCCGTGTTCTCTTCCTCGTGAGACAAGCCGTTATATAGGCTCAAACAATATTTAAGAAACAAAAATTGCATTTATGGAATTCGCCAACAGTGTATGACGAAGAAACCACATTTTAGGCAAGTTATGAATGGAGCTAGCTATATAACGTGGAAGGAAGATAGTCATGTTTCAGGGAAGATTTTCTCTGGTTCATCTTTGGAGCTTTGCTGTGCTTTTTCCTATGGTGACAATGTTTTCTGCCCCCATCCTGGGCTTACTTGTATTTGATTGGAGGACAAGTCCAGTCGAAGCTAGATGACATCTAGGTCGTTAAAAATGAGGGGGGTCCCCCTTCCACTTTTTTTGTTGTTTTCCGAGACAGTTTCTCCGTAGCTTTGGAGCCTGTCCTGGAACTTTCTCTTGTAGACCAGGCTGGCCTCGAACTTACAGAATCCACCTGCCTCTGCCCCCCAATATCTAGTACATTTGCCACTTAATTTGCTGTCTCCCATCTGGTTCAGAGAGGACGAATTCATTCTGTCTTCATCTACTCAGTATAAGCCCCATCTAGTGAGGCACTGACTGCTGAAGAATACAGATATCACGGGTGATACTGAGCATTTAAAACACTGGCGAATGGGGGGGCTTGCAACCCTCTCCTACAACCTGGGCACCTGCATACGCGGCATTTGCGTACACATGTGCCTAAGAATTGTTTTTAGATTTATGAGTATGAGTGCTTGGCTTGCAGTTATACTGCACGCATTCCTGGTGCTCCTGGAGGCCAGTAGAGGGCATCAACTCCCTGGAACAACTTAATGGATGGCTGTGAGCTGCCACGTGTGCTGGAGAACAACCTGAGTCAACTGTGAGAACAAGTGCTCTAGATTGCTGGGCCATCTCTAGGACAAAGGCATGTTTAGTGTTGCCCACATGCATTTAAGTGCTCCATGTGCATGCCCAGTGCCCAAGGGGCCCAGGTGCTGGTGCTGGCTCCTCTGGAACTGCAGTTAGAGGTGGTTGGGACTCATGGGTGCTCAAGACTGAGTCTGGGTCTTCTGCAAGAACAAGTGCACTTAGCCACCAAGCCATCTCCAGTTTTGTTTTTAAAAAATGTATATGAGAAGTGCGTTGCTGGATGGTGATAGCATTTGCTTTTACTCCCAGCTCTTGGGACGCAGAGGCAGGTGTTCCAGGACAGCCAAAGCTATAAAGGGGAACCCTGTCTCATCCAACAAATAATGCTTTGAGTTGCTAGATGTGAATGTACCCAATTCTCAACCCAGCAAGATAGTGCTGTGAACCTGATTTTACAGATGAATA
Organism: Chionomys nivalis; assembly: GCF_950005125.1. NCBI lineage: Eukaryota > Metazoa > Chordata > Mammalia > Rodentia > Cricetidae > Chionomys > Chionomys nivalis. The sequence goes on along the minus strand of NC_080102.1, from coordinate 1,615,410 downwards.
TAGGTTTACAGAATCAGCAGTGAAATGGAATACAAAATGCTTAACCAGTTGCCAGTGCAGCTGGCAAGCCCAATGCTGAGAACACTTATGCAGACAATAACAAAGCTAAGTATCTTGGATTAAACTACATAATTTAGACATTCATTAAAACTATTATAAACAACTTATAAACAAGCACCACGCATTGAAAAGAACAAGTTAATTTTAAAAAGACCCCCATGTGTCTGTTTATGCATGCCCATTGGGTCCCTTGTAGCTGGAGTTAGGACTGAGCACAGCTGGTAACCCTGTCCGGCAGCAAACGCTCTTAACTATTGCATCCAGTCCCTCATCTGCAAAACATGATGCCTTGCCTGTAGGCCTTTGTTTCTCATGAAGCTTTCCTGTGTTGTGTGTGGTTGTGCCACTAGAGGGAGCTTGAATAAAGGCCAGGCAGTATGGGCATGGTTCTCCCTCAATCTTTGTCGTGAAAACATTTATTCTGAGTTAGAACATTTGCACCTGGGAAGATTCTTCAGATAAGATGGAGGAGGCCTAGGAAATTATTATTGCACTCAGCTCCCTGTGGGAGGACATTTGATGAGAGCAAAGTATCCATATTTTGGAAAAACAAATGATGGGAAGCTGTTACTTGTTAAGTGCTGTCTTGAGGTGGTCTGCACATACATATATATCTTGAGCGGCTGATTGTGTCTGTTCATAGAAATTACTGAAATGCTAGACTTTGTCTTTGGATTTTTTTTCTGATAGGATCTCAGTATGTAGATCAGGCTGTCTTTGAACTCACGAAGGTATACCTGCCGGTCTCCCAGATTGTCATTGACTTTTAAAATTGATTTGAGGGCTGGGATGTGACTCAGAGAGTGGTTTCCTCCATGCATAATCCTTAGCACCACATAAACCAGGTGTGGCGGCACATTTCTGTAGTCCCAGCACTCAGGTGAGGCTTGAGGACAGCCTGGGTTACATGAGATACTGTTTAACAACAACAAAAAATTAGTTTTGGGTTTCACTGTGTCTTGGTAGGGATTTTGGAATTTCTGCAAACAAATAGCATTTCTGTGGTATGGACTACCCAGTGACTCAGTTCTGATGTTTAGGCTATTCCTAACTTGTCGCTTTTGTACCCTAGTGTCTCTGCTCTGCAGGTCTCTCTCTTGTGTATGTTAAAAGCCATTTGGTTTGAATCAAATGGTATGGCAGCTGCTATCATTACAGGTCTCTGTTTCCAGAGCCTGCCCGTGTACTCTCCCTAGCAGCCTGTAAGAACCTGTATTTCTGCATTGGTAGCCACCGCTAGTCCAAAAGTGGTCGTACCAAGCTCATGAGCAAAAAAAAAAAAAAAAAAAAAAAAAAAAAAAAAAAAATTTAAATTTGTTTTATTTTAGGGGGTATAATAGATTTTTTTTGTCATGTATGTATATTTTATATTTAAAGTTACAGTGAGACAGGGCTTGGTGCCACATGCCTGTATTACCTGCCAGTGCAATGAAGCAGGAGAATTGAGAGTTATAGGCAGCCTGAGTTACAACCTCAGCAAATTTGAGACCCCATCTCATATTTAAACTAGGAATTTTACTCAACATCATTTTCTGGAGTGGTGAATTTTAATGTGTAAGACTTATTGCAGAACATAGGTCCCATGACTTTATCCATACGTCCATATACATCAAGGTAAATTCTAGTACAAAAACATTAGCAATTTGTGGGGTCAGTTTTCTGCAGAATTGTCAAATGAGATTTCAGTGCTAAGGCAGGAAGGCAGAAGCAAATTGTACCCACAGCAGGTCACATAACACGAGACAGCTCACTTATTTTCAGGGTAAACTCTTTAGACTTCAGAGGGACCCCTCCCCCTTAGTGTCTCCATTTTCTCTTTGTACAGCAGTCCAGTGTCCTCTGTACTGGTTGTGATTTGCTTTACAGCTTAGAGATTTGACTCTGGTTGAGCTTTGAGGCTCCACCACGTTTTTTTTTTGAAATCTTTTTGTGATGTATAAACACAGGAGAGCATTTTTTTTTTTTTTTTTTTTTTTTTTAATTTTCGAGACAGGGTTTCTCCGTAGCTTTTGGTTCCTGTCCTGGAACTAGCTCATGTAGACTAGGCTGGCCTCGAACTCACAGAGATCTGCCTGCCTCTGCCTCCCGAGGACTGGGATTAAAGGCGTGCGCCACCACCGCCCGGCGACCGGAGAGCATTTCTAGTCTTCATCTGTATCGTAGGCGGTTTTCCAAGGCTTCCATTCTCTGAGTCATTTCTTCTAGTAAATCTCATTAAGGAAGAGGAACCTGGATGCCTGCTTTAACTTACAATCAAGTACAACTTGAAATGATTACTAAAAGTTATTTTAAAAAGACTTTGGGCTTAAAAGCAAACTGTCTCATATTTTAAAACCCTTATACATTTATAGTGATTCATTTAACATGCCATTAAGACAATATATTTAAAAAAATTCATGTTAAGCTCATTTTCAAAACATCAAAGCCAGATATTTCAGTTTGAATTTGGGTTTTCCTTAAGATTTTTAAAAATGTTTTCTAACTACATCCATGTTGCTTATAATTTACCATAGTGCTACTCTGGGAGCCAAAACTGATTTGGGAAATATATAAAGAAAAGGATCGTGCCTTACAGGGTAACGGGAAGTCAGCAGAGAGGTATGGGAATTGGGTTCATTGATGGCAGACCAAGAGCTGAGGTGCAAGTGGCCTTGAATGCTCTTTCACAGCCTTCAGAAGGGGTCGAGAGGGACAGGAAGAAATAGTTAAGTATTTAAGCCCCGTAATTCCTATCTGCTCCCACGACAGAGTGACAGCCCAGTTTTATCTGTGTCATTTACTGTCAGGAAGATTTATTCCACATGGAGGACCAACCCCTCTTTCCCATCCTTACAGGAAGAATTGCATGTTCTTGGTAAGCCTGTTGGCATGGGTAGTTCAGAATTAAGCTATTTCTCTGTGGACTAGTTGATGCTCCCTGAGCTCCGTATCAGCCAGCTTCAGTAAGCTTACTGTAGTTTTAAGTTCAGAGCAGCTGGCAGTGTGTTCAGTGTGTAAAAGCACCCATCACTCTGTCATCCCGGAGCATTCCTGTTTAAATGAGTCACTGGACTTTGTTCCCTTGGTAGAATTTTTCATCTCTTAAGAGTGCTGATATAAAGGATCTCGGCTGCCAAGAAGAAAAGGGAAACACCCTGTTCTTCAAAATCTGCACATACATGCAGCTTCTGCATGGTTAGGTTAGGGTTGAAGGTTTAGAGATTAAACTGAACCTCTTCATTCTACAACACACTTTGCCTAGACCTGCATTCCTAGTGTTTATGCATTAGAGTTAACTGCCTCCCCACTTAGGCTTTATATACTGCCTGATGCCCTTAATGCTGCTGTTCCTATCCTTGCCAGCAGATGACAGCTTGACCATGGCCACTAAGCTTGGCTTGACTTCCACTCTCAACACTGATGAGGCTGCCTGTTATAGAAAGGGCCTTTCCTGGTTCAGCGTTGCTGGCTTGGCTGATGAAGTCTGCACAGTTATCTGTAAAGTTTTGCTACTCTTCTTTGCATTGCATACAGAGCATCTATTGAAAAAGGATATAGCGCTGGGTTAGTTTTCTTACTTCTTCATTTGCAAGGTTCTGGAACATTATAAGGTTTTCACATTTGCATTGGTCTTGGCTTTCTTCCAAAGGACTTCCTGAGGAAGCAGATGGAAAGAGTTCACCTCTGTCTTTCATACACTTCCCAGACACATCATAATGGTGCTGAGTCAGTACACAGGAAACCATAATGAAAGAAAATGCTCAGCCTCTTCCACACATCCAGACCCAGGGAATTAGGTACTGGGAAAGGGGCTTTCGCTGCACAGTGGGAGTCAAGACTACTGCTTCTTTTAGTTTAGCTTTTACTTATTTACTTAATTTCCTCTTTTTTTTTTCCTACTTTAAGTCTGTTGGCAAGCTGAAAGGCTGTTGCAACTTATCTGGTAGTGATATTTCACTTGGAATTACCTGAAGACTTTGTTGAGTGGGAAAGCTTTTGTGTAGATCGTGAAAGATTGTCTTCTTCAAACAGATATCTATGCTGCACTGCAAAATTAGAACAGGAGAGTAGGTCTCGGATATTTATGGTGATTGGCTCAGATTCTGTAAGGAGAGAAAACCGAATTCAAACCTGCTTCACGCTCTTGTGGTTTAAAGCAGGCACCAGCTGGTGCAAGGCATTGGGTATTCCTCAGTAGAGAGCTTTGCTTTGAAATATTCTGTGACGTAAGCTGTCAGGATAGGTGGTAGCCACCAAATATGGCGTCAAGGACAGTAAATCCCTTGGCTGGCATTTAAATCTATGGTCACTTTACAGCTTGTGTCTGCAGGGAGACGGAAATGAAGCTTCTGCTTCAGTGTGGGTGGATCATACAGCCTTTGGAAGCTCACCTGTTGGCTGGTGGACCTGCTTTGGTGGTTCCCCTGCTGGGGAGTCCTGTCTTCCATCAGAGTCTTCTAGAGCTGGGAGGAAAGAGATGGCTAAAGAGTGGCGGTTTCGCACCTGCTCTTTAGAACACTGCTAGAACCCAAAGATTCTGTGATGTATGACCATGGTGGAACAGTTCTCTCTCTGAAGAGAACATAAATAGCATCTAGAGAATGCTCCCCTCCCCGTGCCATGTCAAGGAAGGGAGGCAGAACAAGTTTCTGAAAGATACTTGTGTAATCCCTACAGCTCTACCGGCGACATTTCCCTGAGAATGAAAGAGCAAAAATGTGCTCCCCGCTTTGGGATCTGGAAGGCTTTCCCCTGTGGCTCCCCTTCACCCCAGGGGAGAAATAAGACATCATGGGCTGCATTGTAAGTGTGTCTGAACCCAGGATGTGAACAAAAGGGGAAGTGGTAGAATCCCAATGTAAGCATAACTGGATTAATAAGTGAACTGGAGAAACTACACAAAATGTCTGGAATCTAAAGGATAGTCGTATTTTTTAAATAGAAGTCTCCTCGAAAGGCATTTTTTAGGTGAACTTGTAAGGATAGATATCCCCTTCCACAAATACCCTGAAATAGTACTTCTGTTCTGGTTTCTTAATGGTGCCTTCTTGCTTAAATGATCCCTTCTCTAGGTTTGATGAGGATTAAAAATGGCATGTTAAGACATTGGGCACAGAGTTGGTGCTGAAGACATGGCAGCTATCATACCTGTCTTTACCTCTCCTGCATTTTCTCCGGCTGAAGTGTCTCCAGTTGTCGCCTGTCTTGGCCAGCAGGGTGGTATTTTCTGAGGCCCTGTGGCCAAGGCCCACCCTAGCTATGTTCTACAGTACCCTGTGGCCAAGGCCCGCCCTAGCTATGTTCCACAGTACCCTGTGGCCAAGGCCCGCCCTCGCCACGCTCTACAGTACCTTCACAGATGCCTTGCTTCAGCTTTTCACTGATCTCGCCCATTGTGCTGAAGTCCTCTGCGTAGAAGAGATGCTTGTCTGTGGGTTCAGAGGCAATCTCCTGTAGTTCTTCCTCAATGGCTTTTCCTACCCCAACAGCATACACAGTGATACCTAGGCAACAGGAATTAGGATAAGATACAGTTGCACTCCCAGGGTCTGGACATTGTACTGTGCTCAAAGCCAGTGAGATGTTAAGTGATGTGATTTGAAACATTAATATCAACACCTCTTTATGTTTTTCAGCAGGAGGACTGCTATGAGTTTAAAGCCATCCTGTGCTACCTTCTAATTCCTGCCTCAGCCTTCCTAGTGCTCAGACTACAAGCATAAGCCACCACGTGAATATTCTTTTGATCCACTTAGGGCACCTGATAGTGCCTTTAGTGCTAAGGAGTTTGGGCTTACAAGCAGACTGGTGGCTTATGCTTGTAGTCCTGTGCTACATAGTGTGCTTGAGGTCAGCCTGGGCTAGAAAGATCCTGGTTTGAAAAAAAAAAGTGTATGTCTGTCAGTAAAGTTGTCACCAGAAATCCATTAAAAAATCTTCAGGTGACTCTGTAGGGGACCAGACTGCTGGACCAGCTGCATGTTGTAGTTAAATAGCACAGGCTGAGGTGATTGCACTGGAGGTCACACACTGAGCACTAAATCTTATTACTCAGGCTCGAACATTTTATTGAGTGTCTTCAGGGTCCCATTACAGTCTCTAGATGGCAGTCTAGTCAAGGTGAATTTTTAATGGCAGTTGCCAAACTGACTTTCTGTACTCAGACTCCTAAGGCCAGCTATGAATCCAAAAGACCAGAACTTTGGGTAATATAAACCACAACGCCACCCCGTATTACCATTGGCCTTGGCTTTGCTGGCCCACTCGGAGACGTCGTCCTGAGCCCGTCCATCGGTGAACACAATGGCTACTCTGGGCACCCGGGTAGAGAGGGGCCTGGCCCCTTCTACTTGGGTAAAACTTCTCTCAAACATGTGTTTCAGGGCCAGTCCAGTCATAGAGCCTTTGCCCATGTATTTCATGTGGACCACAGCTTTCTTCATGTCCTTGGCTGAGCTGAAGTCCCTCAGGGTAAACTCCGTGCGGACCTGTGTGGAATACTGCAGCAGCCCCACCCGAGCCGCTTTGGGGGAAACTGCCAGGGAATCTATAATCCCAGTGACAAAATGCTTCACGATCTCAAAATTGTCTTCTCCAAGACTCTTGGACCCATCAATCACAAAGACTAGGTCAATTGGGCCTTCAGTGCATCCTATAGGGACAGAAGGAAAAGTGGCCTGGTTACAATGTTAGAGATCAGCTACATACAAAAGTATAAAGAAGCATGCTTCAGCAGGAGGCATGGCTGAGTTCGGAGATCTCTGTTCTTCAGCGAGCACACAGGACAGAGGAGTAGGGAATCTCACAAGCTACACAGTATCCACACATTGTAAAGGAAACCACATGGTGATCACTGGTAGCCAAGCCTTGCAGTGACTGCATACAACATGGTAAAGAATTAGAGCAGTGGTTCTCAACATTGCTAATGCTAAGACCCTTTAATAGAGTTCTTCGTGTTGTAGTGACCTCCAATCATAAAGTTATTTTTATTGCTATTTTATAAGGCAACCCATGTGAAAGAATCAATTGACTCCTAAATGGGTTGCTACCTACTAGACGACTATACCAAGGCAGTTCTTTTTGCTTTGTTGTGGGAGGCAGATAGATAAACACAATAATTGATATATAGTATTTTGACTGGCAGTTGAGATGATTAATTTTTCCTCAGGCATTACTTCTCCCAAGAAGCTTCCACAGTAACCCAGCTTGTGTCAGCTATTCTCTGAATAAAATCCCCAACACATTAGTTTATTCGATCAAAATCAAGTTTCTGAGTATTTGCTTTGTGAAAGGCAGTGGACACAGCAGGATCATGTTTATGACTAACACAAAATATCTGACACCGTGTTGCTTAAGTCCATTGTGTCTTAAGCTGTATCCATGTGGGAGGATAATTATTTAACAATGGGTCTTTCTCCCCTAGTCTAGATTGTCCTTCAGTAGATACTATTTGTCATTTATTTTTGTAGCCATAACTGTTTGGCACACAATAAATACTCAATACATTATTACTGGCAGAATAAAAGAACAAAGTGGTATGTATCCATTAGGTAGTACAATTTAAGTACCCTACTGACTTACTAAGGCTTAAAAATGTATGATTACTGAATTCTTTACCCAAACCAAGGCTTTTTGGGCACCTTTGATGGTTGACAGTAAAAAGTGAAAATGTTTTATGCAAATATGTAGGCAATTTGGATGCCGAGAGACTTTGTTCTGTAGGGCTGCATAAGAGAATTGTAACAATCCTAAATGAATGATCTCATTTCAAACAATCTACGGTATGTTATTATAATAGATTCTCTTTTATATATCGAGCAGCTGTCTAATCTTTCAAAGAGAAGCACAGTAATACAGCAAGTAAAGACATATATATGCAAAAATACTTCTGTGCCCAGTCAGCAAAATATGCTAATAGGAGTGTGCATGTGTGTGTGTGTGTGTGTGTGTGTCTGTGAGCATTGGGGTTGGCTTCTTTATTTCATTAAGCTCTTGTCCTAATTAGTTAATCTATTGATTCTTTAGCCATGGAAGGGAAATCAGGAAAGACTCGTGGCATGTATGTGGCTCTCCAGCAGATGTCACGGGTATTGAGTGAGTCGTGTATGTAACTCTCCAGCAGATGTCACGGGTATTGGGGGTATCATGTATGTAACTCTCCAGCAGATGTCATGAGTATTGGGGTGTCATGTATGTGCTCTCCAGCAGATGTCATGTGTATTGGGGTGTCATGTATGTGGCTCTCCAGCAGATGTCACAGGTATTGGGGGTTATCATGTATGTAACTCTCCAGCAGATGTCACGGGTATTGGGGGTGTCATGTATGTAACTATCCAGCAGATGTCACGGGTATTGGGGGTATCATGTATGTAACTCTCCAGCAGATGTCACGGGTATTGGGGTGTCATGTATGTGGCTCTCCAGCAGATGCTTACGGAACAGAGTCAGCCATTGTGATTCACTAACACAAATCAAAGGTGTTCGGGCTGCTGTTGCTGAGCTTGGCCCTGCCTTCAGTGTACACATCTATGTTTATGGGAGAAGCAGGGCTAAGGGGTCTATTGCCTGAAGATGCTCCAGAAAGAATTGCTCCACAGCCAAATGGGAGCAGAGAGTCAGTTCTGGTCACTCACTCTTACAGCGCTTCCCATCCTCAGCCAGGACAAAGCCCTCTGAGCACCGGCACGTATAGAAATCTCCGTTGTTCACACATATGTGCTCACAGCCGTGGTGGGTCGACTTGCAGACATCCTTTCCTGGAGAAAACGTGGGGAGATGAAGGAAGTCATCTACTTTACAGAATCCATCATTGCAGTCCATGCCAGGCAAAGATCAAGGGCAGCTCCCCTTAGAAGTCTTGCTCCTCCTGGCCCTGGATTTGTTGTTTAATTTTGAATGACTAGATCGGCTTTTGCTTCCGATTTTTTAGTAGAGATCCCAAATACCCCATGTCGGTTATCTAATGAGCTTCGCAGAGGTGAGGTAATTTGAACTCCTTGAAGTAGTTATGACCCTTTAATCCCCACAACACCCCGGAGACACGGCTAGGTATACACAGGGAATAAAGGAAGCAGGGGATGCCATGTGTCTGACTGAGTTGTGCAAGGTTGTCCAGCCAGACGGTGGTCCAGTTGAGGCACACTTCCTCCTGATTGTACGACACCCCAGGGCTTCGTCTACCCTTTAAAAGTAGAAACCTTACATGAAATTGGGATCTGTAACTATGGATACCTCTAGGAAGTGGGGAATAGTGAGAGTTAATTGAGGGCTCAGATTGCAAAGCTAGAAAGAGTTCCTTTTATACAACTGCTCAATGTATTGACCAAAACATATGCTGACTGAATAGGAAAATACGACTCAGGCAGACCGTGGATGGTCTCCATGAAAGAAGCAGGGCAGTCTGCAGCAAGAAGCCCAGACAGTGCAGTAAGGCTGGGAGTCAGGCCCCACCCACAGCACTCTGTCAATCACAGAGCCTCTCACTAGACACAAGCCACGCCCCTGGAGAAGAGCGCCTGATGAGTTGTCCTGCCCAACTTTGCCGAGAGCTGGAATGTCCCATGGTCTCAAGGGAGAAAACTGCCCACAAAGCAACCTCAAAGGCAAGTGAACTTACTTAACTAAAAAAAGGACACCACAGCAGTGTTAAAAACAAGTAGCTGTTATCAACTCCCAACCCTTAAAGAGGACTGCCTTCTAGAATGGGAGAAAGTCTATGCCTATATTCCAATCCCAGCCTCATTGGGCTGCTCTTGGGTGGTGCAATGGCTAATTCTATGTAAGCTTTGGCTAGGCTATGGTGCCTGCTGTTTTGTAAAACACAGGTCTAGACATTGCTGCAAAAGTCCTTGTGCATGAGGTTAACATTCAAATCAGTAGATTCTGAGTAACGCAGACTATCCTTTGTAGTGTGTGTGGGCCTCATCCAATCCATTGAAGGGCCTAAGGGTAAAAGGCTAAGATTCCCAGAGGAAGGGAAGCCGTTCTTCACCTGTAACATCAGTTCTACTGGATTCCAGCCTCCCTTACAGACATCTTCCTCACTAGCCCTCACAATCCCGTGAGCCAATTTCTTAAAGTCAGGTTTTTTTTTCTCTTTCTCTTCGTTCAGCCACAACATGTACATACATGTCTCTCCTGCACATAAACACTATAATCTGCTTTTTTTTCCTGGAGAATCTCTGTGTGTGTATATGCACGCTTGCACACGTGTGCATGCTTGTGGAGGTCAAAGGTAGGTCAGTGTCTTCCTCAGTCACAATCCAGTTTATTTTTTGAGACAAGGGCTCTTACTGATCCTGGAGCTGACCAATTCAACTAGACTGACTGCAAGCAACTGGGACCCTCCGTTCTTCCCCTCCCTGGGATTCTCTCCTACTCCCCTCCCAGCACTGAGATGGCAGGTGTGCTCCACCATGCTCGCTTTTACACAGGTCCTGGGGATTGAACTCGGGTCCTCTTGCTTCCACAGCAAGCACTTTGCCAACTGAGCCATCTCTGAAGTCCCTCCTAACACTAAAAAAACCACAGAGCCTCTCTCCAGCCCCCTCCTACCTTCATCTTACATATATGGTCTGCCAAGAAGAAAAAGCACTGAAATTATCTTTTTGGTCCTGGTAGCCAATTGCTACCAATGATTCTAGTTCTGCCCACCAATTTGCTAGGCACTTCACTAGGCCCGTGCACCCATCCAACCACCACACAGAAGGCCAAGAGCTGAGAGAAAACAGCATAGAGCCTAATGACTCAGGACTACCACCGAGACATTCCTGACTTGACCCCCTGGAAACACTTGCAGAGCACCCAGAGTTGGGGACTGAGTTTGTGATAGTTAAGAACTCTCCAAAGGGAGGTTGTGAGGATTAAGCCGAGCGCCGCAGCCAGAGTCCCACAGGCAGACACACTGTCCACCCAAGCTACTTACTTCTACAGTGCTTCCCATCCTGAGCCAGCCTGAACCCTTCCAGACACTTGCAGACGTACGACTCGCCGCTGCTTACACAAAGGTGCTCACAGCCGTGGTCTACAGCCTGGCAGACGTCTTTCCCTGAGGAGAATGCAGTGATTAGAACAACCACATCAGCATAAAGTCTACGTGCATTGCCCCTGGACGATCCATCCACCACGACCTCTGGACTCTAGTGTCGCCTGAGTAGGAATGTGAAACGGGATAAAGCTTGGTGGCTCTCGGTTGGGCTAAATCTTCGAACTTTTAGTCTTCAGTGTCGGGATGCAGTTCAGCCTCAGCTGTCTGAGATGCTATCTGACGGTTATGTAGGAGAAAGCCTCAGTGTAGCTCAGCAGCAATAGAATCTACTCTTGCCTTTGTCCCTGGTGTAATTATGATTTAGGGGGAAAAAAAATCACATAACGTCTTGGAATCTTAGCTTTCCTGTCTGCAAATAAGAATGATTCCAGGTGCTCATCTTTTCTTCACAGCTGTTTGGGAAGAGCTTCAAGAAGCCTGAGAAAAGGAGGACTGAGAGATGAGAACCGTTTGCCCAGATTTGCAAACTCCTCTTTGACTGCTATTATTAGGGTGTCGGGGACTTAACCCAGAGCCTTGTGTGAGCCTGGCAGGCACATTTATTTATAATGTTTATTTATGTGTCTGTGCATATGAGTGCAGTTGCCTGCAGAAGCCAGGAGAGGGCATCAGAGTCCCTGGAGCTGGAGTCACAGGAGCCTGTCAGCTGCCTGATATGGGTTTGAGCAACTGAATTCAGGTCCTTGGGAAGGGCAGCAAGTATTCTTCATCACTAAGCCATCTCTCTATCCTTCCATTTTTATTTTATTTTTTATTTTGAGGCAGTGTCTCACTAAATTTAGTGAGACCAGTATGGCTTACAGCCCAGAAAGTCTTGGATTTGCCACGTTCCTGCTTCAGCCTTCTAAGTAGCCAGACTTATAGGGGTATATCAGCTGGCCTACTGTAGTATGTTATTGTTATTGAGAGAGGGTCTTGCTATGTAGAGCTGGTCTAGAATATGTAGATCAGACTGGGCTTGAATCCGCAAATGTCAACTACATCTCTCTGCCTTCCAAGTAATGGCAATCAAAGCATACAACACCACACCTGGCTTGAAGGGTTATTATTTACCAAGCATACCATTATATACAGCTACTTTGTTTTCCACAGTAACCCTCTTCTGTCCCAGGATCCCACCAGGACACCACATGATCTTTGATTGTGTGGTATTGACAGCTGAGAATAATTGTCTTACACCCAAGCTGACATGGTGGACCTCAGGCATGGTCATGTGAGCTAGCGCTAGCAAACTTACTTCTACAAGTTTTCCCATCGTCACGGAGGGTGTATCCCTCAAAACACTGACACGTGAATGAGTCTTCACTGCTTACACATGAATGTTCACAGCCGTGGTTCCCCAAAGCACATGAGTCCAGTTCTGATCAGAATTACAGAAACAGAAGAAAATTATTCATAGATTAGTGACCTATTCATTCATAAAAGACATTGTGAAAGTCTTAAGTTAAAACAGCCTCTCTTCCCATACAATTTATTTCAGGATAGAAAATATCTACGAGCAAAAATTATTATTATTATTATTATTACTATTTATTTACTTATTTATCTTTTTGGTTTTCTGAGATAGGGTTTCTCTATGAAACAGTCCTGGCTCTGTAGACCAGGAACTCACTCTGTAGACCAGGCTGACTTTGAACTGATAGAGATCTGCCTTCCTCTGCCTTAATATATACAAAGCATGTACATCCCATTCCACAGGAAAAAGGGAACAGCAGAAGACAGTTTCCAAAAGGAGATGTAAACGTCTATGACTATGAGAGAAGACACCTAATGCCAACTTTTCTGTGGATCTACAAATGCATGCAGAACACGTAGCCGAGTCATTCATTTATTCAAAGGCAGCAGAGTTCTTTGTTGTTTTTGAGACAGGATATCCCTAGGTATCTTTTGCTTTAGCCTGAGGGCTAAGGTAAGCTTCAACACACCTAGATAGTCAGCAAATTTGTGAGTTCTTATTGTGGGCCAGGCATTATTCTAGCCACTAAGGACAGAACAACCAGTTAAAAAAATGTTTTTGCTTCCATGGGACTTTGCATTTGGCAGTGGGCATCAGGAGTACATGAGAGTGGGAGGTGTGGAAGACAAGAGACAAGCAGAGATGAAAGATAGTGGCTGCTGGGTTGGGGTTTGACATCCCACACAGTATCAGATAAAGAGCAGAGCCCTGGAGATGGAGAGGAGGTGAGTACATGGGCAAGAAAGAATGGCTACACACTGCAGGTGGAAGAGCATGCTCATTATGTTGTGGGAGAGACAAGGAACCCAACATGGTAGGAGCAGGCAGGACACAGCATCGGGGCATACCAGCAGGGCATGTCTGAGGGAGAAGGGCAGTCACAGGATGCTTCGAGCAGTAGGGCCCCAAGTCTGGCTGTGTTTTCAAGTACAGAATAGTGTAAGGGTAGAGAAGGAACATAGGGGACAGATTCAGCCTACTGCCACGATCCTGCTGGTCCAGAACACTGGCAATGACGTGGTCGGACTGGCTATGTTTTTTTTTTTTTTTTTTTTTTTATGTATACAGTATTCTTGGTATTCATTACAGGTGGTTGTGAGCCACCATGTGGTTGCTGGGAATTGAACTCAGGACCTCTGGAAGAACAGGCAGTGCTCTTAACCTCTGAGCCATCTCTCCAGCCCCCTGGCTATGTTTTGAAGGTAGAGCCTATGAGATTTGCTGGTGAACTGATGTTAGAACACAGATCTTCTAGCTGCCTTTCTCCCCCTTCTAGAAACAGGCCACCCCTCCCTGAAGCCTGACTCCCTGGTAGTTTTCTCCTTCCCTCTTACAGCTGTGAGAAAGCCCAGCCACCCTGATTCCTAGACCACAGGCAACCCTGGAACGCTAACCACTCTTGTCGGTGGGCATGGTATGGAGGCAGGCCATTTCCACTGTCCTCTAAGAATGCCCTTTGTTCTTCAGAGTGGAGGGCTCTCTCCTCAGCTTCTCCACCCTCCCATGTCCTGGCCTGATCACAGCTGCCTGTGATCTCTCCTGATGAAGTTCATCTAAAAGGGTAACTTTGTGTCAACTCCTGTTCTTTAACAATGAAATGACGAGCCCACCTTCACATGGCCAGGACTGGCGAGCCAAGGATGACCCATGGCCAGGATGGAAGAGTCAAGGATGACCCATGGCCAGGATGGGAGAGTCCAGGATGACCCAGAGGTCACTGGACTGAGCTACTGAAGAACATCATTGCTGTTTATACAGCTGGGTGACTTCTGGGAACTAGAAGGTTTGTGCCTCTGTGGAAACAAGGCTGATGGTTCAAAGCTTGAAACTGAGGACTGGGGCAGTGACATTTGATAATAGCCATACAGTTAACTGAAAACTAACCCAGCCCTTTAGAAAATGAACAGGATTTCAATGAAGGGTGTGCCCCGAAGTGTGTAAAGGCACTTGGAAGTAGTGATGCTCAGGAAGAATCCACCTACACCGTTTTTTCTCAGAGAAGGGGAAGTCCTCAGAACTGCCCTGCAGGCTCGTTAAGTGTTATTCTCATCAGCCGGCAGGAGAAACTACAGTTGAGGAAAACTGATTACAGCTTGCCAAGACCACTTGCTAGTCAATGGAAGAACCAGATGAAAGATGTTATTTTTCGGTAATGAAGCCCGTGACTTTCCCCAACGACACACAGCATTACCGTCTGCTAAGCTTTCAGACATGGGGGGAGCCTTGCATGTCTTTGGGCAGGAACACTGCCCAAAGCTTTGAACAATGGGGAAATGATGTTAGCTGGAATTTTAATGGCAGAGGAGACTCTAAGCAGAGTTGGGCACTCCAGTTTGCTCTAAGCGTGATTTTCTCCTCTGGGCGCATTCCGGACTCATTACTCATGCAGAACATTTCCCTGTGGCTGGACTAGTTCCTCACATAGTTAAAAGTACCACTAAGTGATCCAGAGCACCAACAGCTGGCTGGCACATGGGGCAACATTTCCCCTCCTTCACCATGAATTTATAAGAATACTCCAATTTCCAAGGTTATAAAACAGCAGAAGGTCTCTCAGGACACTCTTGCCAAGCCCCGATACAGAGCGAATCCTCTGAGCACATTCTTCTCTCTGGGACTCCCCAACCCAGCCCTGCTCCACTAGCTATAGCCCAAGCTCCTCTCATGAAGATTACAGGGGCTTTCTCAATGGAGACATAGACTACTGAGCCCCAGCATCCCAAGCCTGTGCCTGTCAGGTGGCAGTGTTCTTTATCTGAGGGCAGCCCGTGCCCACAAGGTCACGTCCCTCAGCCTCAGCTATATGTCGTGCCAGCAGCTCCTGGCTCAGCTCCTTAGTTCTGGAAATGTTATCCTGGGCATGCTTTAAGGTAATGGAGTTTGCAAGCCTATCTTTTCTTCTGCTCATCCCCGGGGCATCTTCCCAGTCAGTCCTAGGAGGCTTCTGCAGCTGACTGCTCCAAGACCAAAGTCAGCTGTACTAAAGGGCAAACCTGCCTACAGAGGGTGCTGGGCAGTGTCTACAATGCTACAGAATGCACCTTTTACACTTTAGCTTCACTTAGGGACTCCCTTCTGCAGGTGTCCTTGTACCGCGTAAAGGAATGTACTTTCAAGTCATTTACTGCTTCACTGTTTGTAAGGGTGAAAAGCAGGAGTCAACCAAAGTATTTAGAAACGGGACAGGCCAAACGCAAAGGAACAGTACATAGCTATGAAAAGAACGAGGACCTTCCAGAGGTAATTGTGGTGGTTTGAATAAGAATGCCCCCCATAGGCTCATATATTTGAACAGTTAGTTAGCAAGGAGTGGCACTTTTAAAAGGATTAGGAGGTGTGGCCTTGTTGGTGGAAGTGGGTTATTGGGGGAAGTGGGTCACTGCTTAGGAAAACTGCCAACAGGGAGCGGACCCAGCCCAAGAAAGCAAAGTACCTTAGAGTCAACCAAGCTGACAGAAACTGGAGATCTGAAGGGTACTTCGACATCAGACCTGAGATGCAGACTTTGGAGTCTGCACAGCTGGCTTAGCAAGCATGTGTGGGATGGTCAATGTATACAGAACTCACTTCCTCCCCACAGGCTCTGGTGCTTCCACTTTGGAAACCAACTTGGCCTCAGCTTCTCCCAGAGCTGATGACACTCCATAGTGGGCCTGTGCTTCCATGCCTCCTGAAGAAAGGAAAGCAGCCACCACCGCCATCTCTGACTCTGCACTAGAGTAACCACCAGCCTGGGGAAGCTGCGTGCACCTTGACTGTACTTGGTTAGCAAGCATTTGCAGACTGATGACCCATGCCCACTACTATCTATATTTGGAGGCTGTAAAGGACACTGGAAAAATGCTGGTCCAACTCCACCTTAGAGGGGAGGAGACTGATGGCCTGCAAGCAGAAGTGATGCTCTCAAGGCTCCCTAACCTGCAGATGTGACTTGTCTTGGCTGTACTGACCCAGGTAGGTCACAGATCTATCCCCGCTGTGTCTCCTGGTCATCCCAGATCCACGGGGCTAATCAGTCTGGCTAGACTCTTGGAAGACAAAGGAACAGTTTGCTCAAGGTAGGCTCTACAAAGTTTGTCACCTCTCTGTGCCACAGGTGACAGTTCCCACCTGCTCCTGTGGCTCCTCTGACACTCAATGTTCTGACCTCCCCATGGCCTGTCCAGATCGTGAACCTGCACAGGCTGTGGACCATGTCTGGGAAGCTCTTGTGTTGCACCTGTGGCGGTCTCCCATGACGGAGTCTCTAGCATGGGATTAAACATCTTTCCCTGAACTCCATGCTCTCACGGCAGTTCTGTCTACATCCCGGTGGTCACCATCCAGATTGGGTGAGTGACACATCTTAAATATCTCTTCCAGAAAAAAGTTAACCACTGATGGGGCAAAAATTGAATTAGTTCAATCCCAGGAGCTACCAGCACCTGACAAAATATATGCAAAGATGTGAAAGATTAAGTTCTTAAGCGAGCATTGAGACTCCAGCCTGGGGAAGGGGATGAGTCAGACTCAGTTACTAATCAGTGCTGACGTAGAATGGGGTGCAAGACTTGGAAGTCTCAGAACAAAGCATCCCCCACTCAAATCCCTTCTTGTGTAGGAGCCCACTCCTGCAAAGTCAGCTGAGGTTCCTGGATAGGGGATCCTCAAGACCAAAGGAAAGCTGGAAGAAAGAAACAGAAGACAGGACATAATCGGGAGGTCTGTCTGGTCATGCCGAAACAGCCAAACGGCCCAGAGTTTATTTCAAAACTTGCTTATGTATAAAAGCAGAACGAAGCACAGCACAGACGGTCAGTCCGTATCTAATCATAAGACCATTCCTGTCCTTGAGTGAGCAGCCTCCTAACTAGCATGCACTTGCTGCTTAGGAGCAGCCTTAGTTTCTCTCTTGGGGTTCCTGAGGTTTGTCGGCAGCAGTATCCAGTCTACTAGATAGAGTGTTCTTTTCTCACAGGCTAAATCAGAAGTCTCTCACAGCCCTCAAGGTCGTAAGAAAAAGTAGAGCAGGCAAACTTGAAGTCAAATGACTTCTTCAAGCCAGAATGACTCCAGATGGAAACTGAGTCACACATGGGCTCCCACATTCTTGGGGATTGAGAGATGACTCAGTGGTTAAGAGTGACTGCTCTCCCAGAGGTCCAGAGTTCAATTCCCAGCACCCACATGGTGTCTCACAACCATCTAGTGGGATCTGATGCCCTCTTCTGGCATAAAATTGTATATGCAGATAGAGCATCATATAAATAAAATAAGTAAATAAATCTTAAAAAAAAGAAGTTTAAGAAGAAAAGAAATGTCTTTCTCTTTTCTGTTCACATGGGGGGAGGCAGGTCACACATTTAACTAAAGCCTCATTGTGAATGGAGTCTGCCATCTGCGGCCAGGATGGCTCGAAGTTTCACAGTATAGCTCAGGTTTTGGGGTCCTGGAACTGTGTTTCCCACATCTAAGTTATATACCAGGTGAATCTTGCATGTGGTACGGCAGTTGCAGGAATTGGGGGGTGATATGTCCAGGGTACTCAGACTTCAGCAGCAAAGACAGATAGCAACCCCAGGTCTGGTTCTCCCTCTGGAGTCAGTTTACCCCCTCTATCTCTGTGCTCACCAGGCTCGCATGGCAGGCACTTTACTGAGTTATCTTGCCAGCCCAGGGCTAGTGTTTTTATTTATTTAAAAAGATACCAAAGAGCTCAGTCATTTGTTCCCTGTCTCCATCTCTCTCTCTCCATGAGAGAACACAGTTGTCAGTGGGGGCAAGCCCTTCCCAGAGCATTTCCGTGCTGGCATCAGACTTCTAGCTTCCAGGACTATGAGAAAGACATTTCTGTGGTTAGGAAACAATACAGAGTCTGTATCTAAGCAGACTTAGACACTGGGGGCAGGCTGGAGAGTTAGGACTTTGGGGCTGAAGGGGTCTTTTTAGATCAGCCTGTGGTACCTGGTCTGGAAGTGTGGCCAACTGGATCTCTGAGGTTTAAGAGTATGGCTTCTATCCAAACAGTGTCCTCCTAGGGCGGTGCATAGACCACTGAGCTTGCCAGCTTCCAGAGTAGGGTATCTCTGAGCCCTGCAAGGAGAGTGTGCCTGGGCCTGTCCCTGGGAGATGGGTCTCCAGACAGCAATTACACAGAGCTCGCTTTGGACCTCTCTGTAAAGAATCTGAAGCTGAGGAGTGAGAACTGACATGGAGTCTAAGGCCCACTACACATTCTCAAAACCTGTCTATGAATATATGTTCCTGTGCCACCCAGGGACTCTGAAAGACAAAAATAACTGTTCCCAGGTTGAAGGTGAGCGATCAGACACACAGGAAGGCTTTGGAGCCCAGCTCCATACTCTATATTCTACCTGTTCCCTTTCACACCTGTGCACAGGTGTCCAGTGGGTGGGAGGAAGAACTCAGCACCCGTTGGTCAGGGAGTCAGAAGTTTCCATGAGGCTGCTTCTGGTGACAGGTTGGGTTTCTGTATGCAAGGAGGCCGTCCTCAATGGAGAGAGAATAGTGTTTGGTCAGGGACTGTTTTAGCTGACACCTAGGGAGCTATGAGGACGTCCCAGGAAAGGCCTTCACAGGTGGAAAAAGAGGCTTTCCGAATCAAGGATTGTTGTTGGAATTTGTTCTGGGAGGTAGTAGAGAGCCCTGAAGGTGACTGAGGGTGAAGTGGAGGCTGCATCAGGAGTCAGAGCCAAAGCAGAGCGAGCTAGTCTGTTCATTCCCTACCCATTCCACCCACTACCCCATCACTTTGCAAGGCTGGGCCCTGGGAACCCTGACTCCAGATGACACCTGACCTCTGACTCCCAAGGACTTGCAGACAGCAGACTGTGCATAGTGGGCCTATGGAGTCTTGTCTGGCACTGTGTTGATCTTGCATGAGCTGCTTTTAAAAGAAACTTCTAGTGAGGAAAAAAGAGCCCTAAGCTGCAGCTGGAAGAGGACACCTCCCTTCTCCCCCAGTCCACTCCCAATCTATACAGCTAGAACTGGCATCAGAGGACTGAAAGGATAGGACATCTTCACTCCAGTACCCACTACAGCTGGAACAGAGGACCAGGAGAGGACAGGATGGCTTCACTCCAGTACCCACTACAGCTGGAACAGAGGACTAAGAGGACAGGAAGACTTCACTCCAGTACCTGCTACAGCTGGAACAGAGGACCAAGACAGATAACTTCACTCTAGTGTCTACTCGGTCCCTGGGGCCCAGAAACTTGGACGTTGGCTCTCTACACTTCAGGCAACTCCGAGAACGAGTGAAGGGCTCTTCAGATCACCTGTTGTCAAGGAAACCCTCATCTATTGATGAAGGCCTAGCAGCCCCAGCTGGCCCCCATCTCCTGTCCACCAGGCTCTAACTGAAAAGGTACAGTCATGTTATCTGGCTGTGTGTCATCTGGCACGGGGCAGGGGAACACTAATCCCAACCGCTCTTAGCTATGACCACACTGGAAACCTAGGCCATGATTACAGGATGGAGCAGCTGTACTGAATCACTGGAGAGCAGACAGAAAGTCTTCAGTGAGGGGAACAGCTCTGGCGGTACATACATGTCTGTCCTGTGTCGATCTGAGTTAAGTTCCAGCTCATCTGAGTACCTCGCACGTCCTCATAACCATGCAACCAGACACAAAGTTCCCTTCCAGTATCTGGACTTTCACTCATACAGACGATGACACTACGCCTTTAGTCACAAAGTTTACTCTTTAAATGAGAAAACAGGTGGTGTTTAAAGATGGTGAAGGCAAAACTCTGATTATGAGAGGGGCCGGAGAATCAGCAAGGGTTTCAGATTCTGTGAGAGGATTTTAGAGGTGCTACAATTATCTCCCTCTCAGCTCTTGATTGTCAGACCGAAGAGAATAAAGACGGGGTGCAAGACGATGGGGAATTACATCCATAATCCCCTTGCATCTGACTCTGGCAGGCAGGCAAGTATAGATGGTATTTAACTTACCCTTTTCCACACCCCCGGTGCCCAGGCCCTATTAGAGTTGGCTGCAGCGGCACCGTGTGAGCCGCTGGGCAGGGATCCACAAGCAAGCTGCAACACGGACTTGCCAAGATCCAAGAATCCATCCCAAACTGGGAAAATATTTTCTCACAAGAAGCACAGTCATTGCCACACATCTGTGCAGACAGCTCATCCGCCCATGTGAGCAGATGATGATACAAAAAGGTGGACCCAGCATGAGTGCCGGACCTACAGTTGTATCAGTGGCCAAGGAACTTGGTCCTATAACCAGAAAGGCAGTAGCCAGAGAAAGCAAAGTATGGTCTTTGCTTCCATTTTGACACTTTCTCTCAAACAGTTCTTAGTCTTTGATCTCGGTCCAGCTGGAAATAGGAATGCAGGGCAGAAAGCACAATGGCTTTCTTGAGTGGGAGAGACGACGGAGCCTGGAGTTTTGGTTGTGGTTTTTTTTAAATGGAGATGGGCGTTAGAGCCAGCTATAAGGAGACATTTACCTAGACACTGTCACTGCTGACCTGGCCTTGTGCTGAGAGATGAGAGAGAAGACAAGGATTTCTCAGACATCTCCTGTTCAGAAGTAACTGGGGTCTCATAGAGAGAGAGAGCCCCTACTTAGTAGAGGCCATCTCAGACTTTTCCCTGAGTCTGAGCTGCAGTTATTCCATCTGTCCATCTGTCCATCTGTCGCTGGAGTGTGACGGCATGTGCTTCGCACAGTGCTCAGCCTGGCCTGGCATGCAGCCAGCTGGCAATTGGCAAGTTTCTGTATTGTTGGTCACGGGCATGACTGGCTGTGGGTGGAGTGTGTCTGAGAGTGTGTGTTCTCTGCGGTCCTGTTCACAATACATGGATAGAATGATGAAGAAGAGCAGAAGTTTAAGATGTTAGGGCTTTATTCTGCTTCATCTTGCGGTGGGAACAGCCCAAAGATGAGGAATTATGAACAAAAGAGGTGGAGACCGAGGGGCCGATCCCACTTTACAGGAGTTCATTCTCTATGACCAGTCCACGCCCCTGAGAAAGGCATTAATCCTTCCTGTCGACATAATTGCCTTGGAAAACTTTCGTGTCTCAGATGTGTCATAATGGCAACCAAATTCGAACATAAATCTAAGTACAGCCAAATCACAACTCATACCACAGCCACATGCCAAGAGCGAGAGCCTGTTTCATAATGGTGGTGAGGCAGGGGGTGGAGACTGCATAAGCCATTTCCGGGAGCATGGGAAAGAAAGTCTGGCTTTGAGATGGAGGCACACATATAACCAGGGCCCCAGTCAAGCCTGAGCGGACACTCAGTCATGAACACGTCTCAGTCCACTGGCTCCTACAAGGGCCTGTGATGAGTCCTGTCTGTCCCAGGATCTCACAAGCGATCAGACTTACTTGCACAGGTCTTCCCGTCGCTGCGGAGCACGTGACCCTCAGGACATTGACAGGCAAAGGACCTGTCTGTGTTGACGCAGGAGTATTCGCAACCGTGGTCACTCAGCAAGCAGTAATCCGCCCCTGTAAAACCAAAGCCATGTGAGATCCCTGGGACCGTCCGCAAGGCCTCTGGGCTGCGATAGGAATTAAGTAACGCTTCACATTTATGGCTACTAAAAACACTGGTCCCTTGCAGAATTCCCCATAGTCTCCCTGGAGGGCAGAGGAGAACATGCTGATCTTGGCATTGTCTGTACACTTCCCTCCTGTGGCAAACCCTTCGCTAGTGGAGAGGTGGAAGGGGACTCACTGGAGCAGGTCTTGAGGTCATCATTGATGAGGAAGCCTTCAGAGCACTGGCAGACAAAGGATTCCTCCGTGTTCAGACATAGTTGCTCACAGCCGTGGTCTTGCTGTGCACAGTGGTCCACCCCTGCATTAGTCACAAACACAGGAGAACATAAAGGGACTGAGGTGCCAATGCCTTCCTGGTGGCCACAGCAGCCACAGGGAAGGGTCCACTCTACCTCATACAACTGGACTTGCTGGGAAATCAGCCTTGCTCCATGTCATAGCCAGCTCCAATGGACTTGACACAAACCTAGAGTCACTTGGGGAGAGGAACCCTCATTTGAGGAATTGCCTCCACCAAACTGGCCCGTGGGCACGTGTGGTATGTTCTTGATTGTTGAATGATCACAATCCACTGTGAATAATGTCCACCCAGGGAAGGTGGTCCTGAGTGGTGTAGGAACATGAGCCGAATATGAACTGGATGTAAGCCAGCACACAGCATTCTTCTGTGGCCTCCGCCTCAGCTCCTGCCTTGACTTCCCTCAGTCATTAACTGTGACATGGGGGTGTAAGTGGAAATAAACCCTTCCCTCCACAGGTTGCTTTTGGTCATGGCATTTATCAGAGCAACAGAGAAGCAAACTAGATACATCTGAAGCCCTCCAAATAGCGGCTGTCATACAGCTACTGTTTAATGAATGGTTGTTATTATTACTAAGTAGTGCTCAGGAAGAATCATTGTGTAATTTATTTTTATTTGAAAAAGAAAATAAGTGATTTTTTAATTCTCTTGATCAGGACATCCAGATTCAGACAGTAAACAAAAGCCTTGCTGCCTGTGTGGCCCCTTCTGGCACCCAAACCCCACACAGCTGGTTCTTGAGCAGGGACCGGGAAACACATGGCTGGGGCGGATGCTCCCATAGAGAGCCCCCTGAGCTGCCTCCCAGATTTACTGAATGGAGAAAGTGCACCCTCCACCACCTGGACAGACACTGAAGACTTCATGATGGCCCACTGAGGTAAGCCTTTTCATTCTTGTGTGGCTGAAGGACCAGCGGCTTCTGAAACAATCCACCAGTAGACACACCCCAAAAACACTTACAGCATCTCAGGAGCCACCAGCCCATGCTCACATCCTGATACTGCCATTTAAATTGTCAGGAGGCACGCGAGAGCTAGGATGTTGGAGGTGCTCACAACTGTGCCCGCCGCGTGAGTGCTCAGAACGCTGTGTCATCACGCCTGAGAACGGCGTGGATTTTATTTCCCTGGGAACTTCTGGATGGAAATATCTTGGTTTAAGAGTTCTGAAAGTTTTAACAGAGGAAGACCCCCATCTCTTCTGGGCTCTTCTAGACTCCGCAAGGTGTTGCAAGATATTTGATCACACGTGAAACTCTGAGACTGTGTTAATAAAATTAAGCTTGGATGGGGGGTGGAGTGGACAAGAATTAGCCAGAGAGAGAGCGAAGGGGTAGGGAAGGTTGTGGGTTTTTTTTTATATTTATTTATTTATTGGTTTGGGAAAGTCAGTGGGTTACTTCTCAGCTTCTCTGATCTATCAGGTTTTCACCCTAACATCTGACTCCTGAGTCTTTATTGATAAATAGAACAATAGAGACATACATTTGGCCACAATGGCAGTTCAGCCAGTGCTGGTAGGACCTGAAATCCTGCCAGGCCATGGTCTGAGGGGTGGGGCGCTGACTATGGGGTGCAGGACTCAGACAGTGGTTAAAATATGAGTAGATTCAGGTGCAAGTGCTAAGCTGAAAGAAAAACAATCTCCCTGTCCCCCATATGGATTCTCTTCATTATTACAGTTCAACCTTTGACGCAGGTAGTATTAACGGTACCACTGGATGGGTTATAAAATGCAGGAAACCCTGAAGCTATAGAAGGGCATGGCTGCTAAGAGCCCAAAGGACTGCGCATGGACCCCACCCCATCAGCACCCATACCCCTGGGCACACTCACGGCTGCAGGTCTTGCCATTGGAGTCCAGGGTATAGCCCCGACGACAGCGGCAGTAGTGGCCTTCCTCTGTGTTGACACACTCGTGTTCACAGCCCGGCTTGTTTAGTGCACAGTAGTTGATCCCTGAGGGGAGAAAGTGAAGACTCTCCTTCAGACACTGTGAGGTGATTAGGGCGGACTCCAGGGTTCCCACAGCCCCCACGGAAAGAGCTGGTGGGTGCTGCTTGCTGAGGCAAGCCAGGAATTATCCTTCATTCAGTCATTCATTACCAGGCAAGGGCCAGGCCCTAAGTTAGAAGTGTAGATGCCAGTGTGAGTATTGCCGTAGCCCCGCTATGGTTTGTACTCTGGCAACACAATAGAGAGGAACCAGAAACATTAGACACTAAAGACACAATCGAGTGTCAAAATGAAGTGAGGGTATTGAGGCCTCCTACACATTCCACTGCTGGTTATGCCACAAACTGAGGAACAGGGTAAGTGGACCAGGCACAGACGTAACTTCATCCGGGTAGGGTCTGGTATGCCAAAGTCAGATGTCAGAATTGTTAGATAATAAATGTCCTTGTTACGTGTCAGTTCATAAAGTTGGAGGCTGGCTGCAAAGTCCGTACTGAAACCATGAATGATGACCAATCCTGCATATTAAGTTACGATGTCAGATGAATGGCCAGAGAAGAAATTCCAGAAAATCTGGAAAGGCAAAATAAAAATGTTGAAGCAAAGAGTCCAAACTCTTCATTTAGGGAGTCCAGGTCCAGAGAAGTAAAAGGAGTCGGTCTGAAGTGACATCGCTGGTGTGAATGGCCGTGCTCGGATGAGACCTCGTGACTCGGAGCTCAGAACAACTGGGGAGGTCACACCACTTTTAAGAATACTGTTTCAGCTATGATGAGCCCCAACCTGAGACTAGAGTCCAGAATCTCCAAGTCCACCCCCTGGACCACATCTGTCATTGACTCAGCCTCAGAATCTGCTGGGGTTCCAGGCTTTGCATCACCACCTTTGTGGTCAGTGTTTGACCGATGACAGCACTCTCTGTCCAGGGGGAGGTGACGGCCAAGGACTTTCCTTCAGGATGAGGCTGCCCTGAACTACTTTCCTCAGTTTAATTGAATGATATTGAGTACTCTCAAAACAGATTTGTTTTTAATTAGATTTGAAAACAGCCACCAGCCTCCTGTCACATGTAAATGACCCAGCATCTGTAAGACCCAGAGCACTTGGGAGATCTGAGATTCCTAATTACAAATCTCAGATTTTAAGCCAGTTGCTTAAATCTCTGCCATGTAATCCTCTAGAGACCACGAGCGCTCCCTCCCGCTCCCAGCTGCCTGCCATAATGAAGGACTGAGTGCAAGCTTTAAGTCAGGGCGGCTCTGACAGACCGACCTCAGAGGTCCAGGCCCAGGCTCGCGGCAAAGACAACGGAAAATGTAATGACGAGGAGAAAGATTGAGAGATGGGCGGATGAGGACACTTGCTCTTAGGAAAAGTTCTAGTTCTCCTGGGTTAAAAAAGCAACCAGGGCACCTGACTGCACAGGAAACGGAGCTGTCAGATAAACATCATCATGATAACCATCAGATAAACACGGATGAGCTTGAGGGACCCTGGCAGGAGCCACAGTCTATCAAACAGCCCATCTTTGGGCAATGCCTGTCTTTGGAGTCTTCTCTTCCTCAGGTGCCTCTCTGGTGGAGTGTGGAGGGGTGGCAAAGGTGAAGGAAATCCTTGAGATCTGGCACAAGATTCAGAATCTCAAGCAAGAGCTCCATCAAGGCTACATGCCTGACTTGTTCACATGCCTGCTCCATTAGTAACACACCAAGCATGCTACCATGATGCCTCTGTGCTGAACCAGATCTAACTATCTCCCTAAGCACCCTCATCCCCTGTTACTGATTTCCCATGGTGCACTCAGTCCCCCAAACATCCATCCCTGGAAAAAGGTGTCTGTAGCACACAGGGGAGTGGCTAGGCCCTGAGGCTGGCCTCACACATACCACTGGGCATGTGTGGTCTAATTTTCTTCACGTTCTGAGTGTTCTCCATTGAGGCTGTTATTTAACGCTTGGCTGTTTCGAGGGTTTGTCTCCAGGCTTGGCAGTGGATACACAACGTTTGGTACTTATTAGGACGCATGTGGAACTTAGTCTGCGCCATGAACAGAATGTGATTTGTTTAGAGTCAGTTTCACACATGGCTCATAGTGTTTTCAGAAGAGGTCTATGGTACATCTCACCAGTGCTTGTGACAAGCATCTGAGTCCTCACCCCATCCTGCTGATGCCCTGCTTTCCTTGAGTGTGGCTGCAATGACCTAGAGCATTACTCTCCTTCTTCCTTCCTATCAAAGAATCCAGAACTTTAATGTCCCCACACTTAGCAGCTCCTTTAATGTCCCATCTCCGTGCCCTGCCTTTTTTTCCCTCTCTCAAAGTTCCACAAACCCTAATCCTAACTCACCCCCATTTCAAGAAGATGCTTCAGCACAGACAGAGTTGCTAAACAAATCTCGTGACCAGAGCCAGTCTATTCAATCTTTAGGAAAACATCCCACAATAGGTTCTAGTGACCACAAGAAAATAGGAGCAGAAGAATGTTAACGAACACCAGTGTCCACTGCAAATGCAGTGAGCTAAGGGTCTGCCAAGAGAAGAAGTGTTTCGGTGGAAAGAAACATGGTGGATGGGCACTTACTTCGGCAGGTTTTCCCGTCTGGATTCAGCATGAAGCCCTTCAGGCAGCGGCAGAAAGCAGACTTCTGGGCATTAACACACTCGTGCTGACATCCGTGGTTAGACGAGGCACAGTAGTCTATCTCTGGAAAGAAAGCAAGGTCCTAGGAATCATGAATAAGTCAATATGACTAGCCATGAAAACAAGGATTCTCGGCCCCCATTTTCCCCAAGTGTGTAAAATACAGGCCTCGAGGTTTAAGTCCAGAAGAGCCCTCTTCAAAAAGCCATTTCCATGTCTTTATTATGTCCTCGTCTCAAATGTCTTTTCGTATTTGTTTTTTGGTTTTTGGAGACAGGGTTTCTCTGGGTAGCTCTGACTCCTGGAGCCCATGCTCTAGATAGACCAAGCTGGCCTTGAACTCACAGAGATCCTCTGCCTCCCAAGTGCTGGGATTAAAGATGAGCACCACCACATCAGGCTTCCAAGAGCTTTTTGATGTTTTTATTTCACAAAATATTTATATACCAGTTGCTTCTTGTAAAAGCCACTGAAATTCAATCTGCATTGGGAGCTAGGTGTGGTGGTGCACACCTTTATTCCCAGTCCTTGGGAAGCACAGGCAGGCAGATCTCTGTGAATTCAAGGTCATCTCAAAAAAAAAAAAAAAAAACATAAGGGGGTTGGAGAGATGGCTCAGAGGTTAAGAGCACTGCCTGCTCTTCCAAAGGTCCTGAGTTCAATTCCCAGCAACCACATGGTGGCTCACAACCATCTGTAATGAGGTCTGGTGCCCTCTTCTGGCCTGAAGGCATACACACAGACAGAATATTGTATACATAATAAATAAAAAAATATTTAACAAAAAAAAAAAACATAAAAGAAAAAATTGCGTTGGGTAAGGATGGCATTTAGGTTGGTACTGGAGTTCTGAACTCTGGTCCCAATACTCAGCAGCAAGGGCTTTATGCACTGGGTCATATTTAGCTTCGTTTTCAGTGCTGTGC
>NC_080102.1:0-5000 GCF_950005125.1 Chionomys nivalis | reverse complement strand
AGGGTTAGGGTTAGGGTTAGGGTTAGGGTTAGGGTTAGGGTTAGGGTTAGGGTTAGGGTTAGGGTTAGGGTTAGGGTTAGGGTTAGGGTTAGGGTTAGGGTTAGGGTTAGGGTTAGGGTTAGGGTTAGGGTTAGGGTTAGGGTTAGGGTTAGGGTTAGGGTTAGGGTTAGGGTTAGGGTTAGGGTTAGGGTTAGGGTTAGGGTTAGGGTTAGGGTTAGGGTTAGGGTTAGGGTTAGGGTTAGGGTTAGGGTTAGGGTTAGGGTTAGGGTTAGGGTTAGGGTTAGGGTTAGGGTTAGGGTTAGGGTTAGGGTTAGGGTTAGGGTTAGGGTTAGGGTTAGGGTTAGGGTTAGGGTTAGGGTTAGGGTTAGGGTTAGGGTTAGGGTTAGGGTTAGGGTTAGGGTTAGGGTTAGGGTTAGGGTTAGGGTTAGGGTTAGGGTTAGGGTTAGGGTTAGGGTTAGGGTTAGGGTTAGGGTTAGGGTTAGGGTTAGGGTTAGGGTTAGGGTTAGGGTTAGGGTTAGGGTTAGGGTTAGGGTTAGGGTTAGGGTTAGGGTTAGGGTTAGGGTTAGGGTTAGGGTTAGGGTTAGGGTTAGGGTTAGGGTTAGGGTTAGGGTTAGGGTTAGGGTTAGGGTTAGGGTTAGGGTTAGGGTTAGGGTTAGGGTTAGGGTTAGGGTTAGGGTTAGGGTTAGGGTTAGGGTTAGGGTTAGGGTTAGGGTTAGGGTTAGGGTTAGGGTTAGGGTTAGGGTTAGGGTTAGGGTTAGGGTTAGGGTTAGGGTTAGGGTTAGGGTTAGGGTTAGGGTTAGGGTTAGGGTTAGGGTTAGGGTTAGGGTTAGGGTTAGGGTTAGGGTTAGGGTTAGGGTTAGGGTTAGGGTTAGGGTTAGGGTTAGGGTTAGGGTTAGGGTTAGGGTTAGGGTTAGGGTTAGGGTTAGGGTTAGGGTTAGGGTTAGGGTTAGGGTTAGGGTTAGGGTTAGGGTTAGGGTTAGGGTTAGGGTTAGGGTTAGGGTTAGGGTTAGGGTTAGGGTTAGGGTTAGGGTTAGGGTTAGGGTTAGGGTTAGGGTTAGGGTTAGGGTTAGGGTTAGGGTTAGGGTTAGGGTTAGGGTTAGGGTTAGGGTTAGGGTTAGGGTTAGGGTTAGGGTTAGGGTTAGGGTTAGGGTTAGGGTTAGGGTTAGGGTTAGGGTTAGGGTTAGGGTTAGGGTTAGGGTTAGGGTTAGGGTTAGGGTTAGGGTTAGGGTTAGGGTTAGGGTTAGGGTTAGGGTTAGGGTTAGGGTTAGGGTTAGGGTTAGGGTTAGGGTTAGGGTTAGGGTTAGGGTTAGGGTTAGGGTTAGGGTTAGGGTTAGGGTTAGGGTTAGGGTTAGGGTTAGGGTTAGGGTTAGGGTTAGGGTTAGGGTTAGGGTTAGGGTTAGGGTTAGGGTTAGGGTTAGGGTTAGGGTTAGGGTTAGGGTTAGGGTTAGGGTTAGGGTTAGGGTTAGGGTTAGGGTTAGGGTTAGGGTTAGGGTTAGGGTTAGGGTTAGGGTTAGGGTTAGGGTTAGGGTTAGGGTTAGGGTTAGGGTTAGGGTTAGGGTTAGGGTTAGGGTTAGGGTTAGGGTTAGGGTTAGGGTTAGGGTTAGGGTTAGGGTTAGGGTTAGGGTTAGGGTTAGGGTTAGGGTTAGGGTTAGGGTTAGGGTTAGGGTTAGGGTTAGGGTTAGGGTTAGGGTTAGGGTTAGGGTTAGGGTTAGGGTTAGGGTTAGGGTTAGGGTTAGGGTTAGGGTTAGGGTTAGGGTTAGGGTTAGGGTTAGGGTTAGGGTTAGGGTTAGGGTTAGGGTTAGGGTTAGGGTTAGGGTTAGGGTTAGGGTTAGGGTTAGGGTTAGGGTTAGGGTTAGGGTTAGGGTTAGGGTTAGGGTTAGGGTTAGGGTTAGGGTTAGGGTTAGGGTTAGGGTTAGGGTTAGGGTTAGGGTTAGGGTTAGGGTTAGGGTTAGGGTTAGGGTTAGGGTTAGGGTTAGGGTTAGGGTTAGGGTTAGGGTTAGGGTTAGGGTTAGGGTTAGGGTTAGGGTTAGGGTTAGGGTTAGGGTTAGGGTTAGGGTTAGGGTTAGGGTTAGGGTTAGGGTTAGGGTTAGGGTTAGGGTTAGGGTTAGGGTTAGGGTTAGGGTTAGGGTTAGGGTTAGGGTTAGGGTTAGGGTTAGGGTTAGGGTTAGGGTTAGGGTTAGGGTTAGGGTTAGGGTTAGGGTTAGGGTTAGGGTTAGGGTTAGGGTTAGGGTTAGGGTTAGGGTTAGGGTTAGGGTTAGGGTTAGGGTTAGGGTTAGGGTTAGGGTTAGGGTTAGGGTTAGGGTTAGGGTTAGGGTTAGGGTTAGGGTTAGGGTTAGGGTTAGGGTTAGGGTTAGGGTTAGGGTTAGGGTTAGGGTTAGGGTTAGGGTTAGGGTTAGGGTTAGGGTTAGGGTTAGGGTTAGGGTTAGGGTTAGGGTTAGGGTTAGGGTTAGGGTTAGGGTTAGGGTTAGGGTTAGGGTTAGGGTTAGGGTTAGGGTTAGGGTTAGGGTTAGGGTTAGGGTTAGGGTTAGGGTTAGGGTTAGGGTTAGGGTTAGGGTTAGGGTTAGGGTTAGGGTTAGGGTTAGGGTTAGGGTTAGGGTTAGGGTTAGGGTTAGGGTTAGGGTTAGGGTTAGGGTTAGGGTTAGGGTTAGGGTTAGGGTTAGGGTTAGGGTTAGGGTTAGGGTTAGGGTTAGGGTTAGGGTTAGGGTTAGGGTTAGGGTTAGGGTTAGGGTTAGGGTTAGGGTTAGGGTTAGGGTTAGGGTTAGGGTTAGGGTTAGGGTTAGGGTTAGGGTTAGGGTTAGGGTTAGGGTTAGGGTTAGGGTTAGGGTTAGGGTTAGGGTTAGGGTTAGGGTTAGGGTTAGGGTTAGGGTTAGGGTTAGGGTTAGGGTTAGGGTTAGGGTTAGGGTTAGGGTTAGGGTTAGGGTTAGGGTTAGGGTTAGGGTTAGGGTTAGGGTTAGGGTTAGGGTTAGGGTTAGGGTTAGGGTTAGGGTTAGGGTTAGGGTTAGGGTTAGGGTTAGGGTTAGGGTTAGGGTTAGGGTTAGGGTTAGGGTTAGGGTTAGGGTTAGGGTTAGGGTTAGGGTTAGGGTTAGGGTTAGGGTTAGGGTTAGGGTTAGGGTTAGGGTTAGGGTTAGGGTTAGGGTTAGGGTTAGGGTTAGGGTTAGGGTTAGGGTTAGGGTTAGGGTTAGGGTTAGGGTTAGGGTTAGGGTTAGGGTTAGGGTTAGGGTTAGGGTTAGGGTTAGGGTTAGGGTTAGGGTTAGGGTTAGGGTTAGGGTTAGGGTTAGGGTTAGGGTTAGGGTTAGGGTTAGGGTTAGGGTTAGGGTTAGGGTTAGGGTTAGGGTTAGGGTTAGGGTTAGGGTTAGGGTTAGGGTTAGGGTTAGGGTTAGGGTTAGGGTTAGGGTTAGGGTTAGGGTTAGGGTTAGGGTTAGGGTTAGGGTTAGGGTTAGGGTTAGGGTTAGGGTTAGGGTTAGGGTTAGGGTTAGGTTAGGGTTAGGGTTAGGGTTAGGGTTAGGGTTAGGGTTAGGGTTAGGGTTAGGGTTAGGGTTAGGGTTAGGGTTAGGGTTAGGGTTAGGGTTAGGGTTAGGGTTAGGGTTAGGGTTAGGGTTAGGGTTAGGGTTAGGGTTAGGGTTAGGGTTAGGGTTAGGGTTAGGGTTAGGGTTAGGGTTAGGGTTAGGGTTAGGGTTAGGGTTAGGGTTAGGGTTAGGGTTAGGGTTAGGGTTAGGGTTAGGGTTAGGGTTAGGGTTAGGGTTAGGGTTAGGGTTAGGGTTAGGGTTAGGGTTAGGGTTAGGGTTAGGGTTAGGGTTAGGGTTAGGGTTAGGGTTAGGGTTAGGGTTAGGGTTAGGGTTAGGGTTAGGGTTAGGGTTAGGGTTAGGGTTAGGGTTAGGGTTAGGGTTAGGGTTAGGGTTAGGGTTAGGGTTAGGGTTAGGGTTAGGGTTAGGGTTAGGGTTAGGGTTAGGGTTAGGGTTAGGGTTAGGGTTAGGGTTAGGGTTAGGGTTAGGGTTAGGGTTAGGGTTAGGGTTAGGGTTAGGGTTTAGGGTTAGGGTTAGGGTTAGGGTTAGGGTTAGGGTTAGGGTTAGGGTTAGGGTTAGGGTTAGGGTTAGGGTTAGGGTTAGGGTTAGGGTTAGGGTTAGGGTTAGGGTTAGGGTTAGGGTTAGGGTTAGGGTTAGGGTTAGGGTTAGGGTTAGGGTTAGGGTTAGGGTTAGGGTTAGGGTTAGGGTTAGGGTTAGGGTTAGGGTTAGGGTTAGGGTTAGGGTTAGGGTTAGGGTTAGGGTTAGGGTTAGGGTTAGGGTTAGGGTTAGGGTTAGGGTTAGGGTTAGGGTTAGGGTTAGGGTTAGGGTTAGGGTTAGGGTTAGGGTTAGGGTTAGGGTTAGGGTTAGGGTTAGGGTTAGGGTTAGGGTTAGGGTTAGGGTTAGGGAGGTTAGGGTTAGGGTTAGGGTTAGGGTTAGGGTAGGTTAGGGTTAGGGTTAGGGTTAGGGTTAGGGTTAGGGTTAGGGTTAGGGTTAGGGTTAGGGTTAGGGTTAGGGTTAGGGTTAGGGTTAGGGTAGGGTTAGGGTTAGGGTTAGGGTTAGGGTTAGGGTTAGGGTTAGGGTTAGGGTTAGGGTTAGGGTTAGGGTTAGGGTTAGGGTTAGGGTTAGGGTTAGGGTTAGGGTTAGGGTTAGGGTTAGGGTTAGGGTTAGGGTTAGGGTTAGGGTTAGGGTTAGGGTTAGGGGTTGGGTTAGGGTTAGGGTTAGGGTTAGGGTTAGGGTTAGGGTTAGGGTTAGGGTTAGGGTTAGGGTTAGGGTTAGGGTTAGGGTTAGGGTTAGGGTTAGGGTTAGGGTTAGGGTTAGGGTTAGGGTTAGGGTTAGGGTTAGGGTTAGGGTTAGGGTTAGGGTTAGGGTTAGGGTTAGGGTTAGGGTTAGGGTTAGGGTTAGGGTTAGGGTTAGGGTTAGGGTTAGGGTTAGGGTTAGGGTTAGGGTTAGGGTTAGGGTTAGGGTAGGTTAGGGTTAGGGTAGGGTTAGGGTTAGGGT
>NC_080101.1:69312992-69317071 GCF_950005125.1 Chionomys nivalis | reverse complement strand
AACCCTAACCCTAACCCTAACCCTAACCCTAACCCTAACCCTAACCCTAACCCTAACCCTAACCCTAACCCTAACCCTAACCCTAACCCTAACCCTAACCCTAACCCTAACCCTAACCCTAACCCTAACCCTAACCCTAACCCTAACCCTAACCCTAACCCTAACCCTAACCCTAACCCTAACCCTAACCCTAACCCTAACCCTAACCCTAACCCTAACCCTAACCCTAACCCTAACCCTAACCCTAACCCTAACCCTAACCCTAACCCTAACCCTAACCCTAACCCTAACCCTAACCCTAACCCTAACCCTAACCCTAACCCTAACCCTAACCCTAACCCTAACCCTAACCCTAACCCTAACCCTAACCCTAACCCTAACCCTAACCCTAACCCTAACCCTAACCCTAACCCTAACCCTAACCCTAACCCTAACCCTAACCCTAACCCTAACCCTAACCCTAACCCTAACCCTAACCCTAACCCTAACCCTAACCCTAACCCTAACCCTAACCCTAACCCTAACCCTAACCCTAACCCTAACCCTAACCCTAACCCTAACCCTAACCCTAACCCTAACCCTAACCCTAACCCTAACCCTAACCCTAACCCTAACCCTAACCCTAACCCTAACCCTAACCCTAACCCTAACCCTAACCCTAACCCTAACCCTAACCCTAACCCTAACCCTAACCCTAACCCTAACCCTAACCCTAACCCTAACCCTAACCCTAACCCTAACCCTAACCCTAACCCTAACCCTAACCCTAACCCTAACCCTAACCCTAACCCTAACCCTAACCCTAACCCTAACCCTAACCCTAACCCTAACCCTAACCCTAACCCTAACCCTAACCCTAACCCTAACCCTAACCCTAACCCTAACCCTAACCCTAACCCTAACCCTAACCCTAACCCTAACCCTAACCCTAACCCTAACCCTAACCCTAACCCTAACCCTAACCCTAACCCTAACCCTAACCCTAACCCTAACCCTAACCCTAACCCTAACCCTAACCCTAACCCTAACCCTAACCCTAACCCTAACCCTAACCCTAACCCTAACCCTAACCCTAACCCTAACCCTAACCCTAACCCTAACCCTAACCCTAACCCTAACCCTAACCCTAACCCTAACCCTAACCCTAACCCTAACCCTAACCCTAACCCTAACCCTAACCCTAACCCTAACCCTAACCCTAACCCTAACCCTAACCCTAACCCTAACCCTAACCCTAACCCTAACCCTAACCCTAACCCTAACCCTAACCCTAACCCTAACCCTAACCCTAACCCTAACCCTAACCCTAACCCTAACCCTAACCCTAACCCTAACCCTAACCCTAACCCTAACCCTAACCCTAACCCTAACCCTAACCCTAACCCTAACCCTAACCCTAACCCTAACCCTAACCCTAACCCTAACCCTAACCCTAACCCTAACCCTAACCCTAACCCTAACCCTAACCCTAACCCTAACCCTAACCCTAACCCTAACCCTAACCCTAACCCTAACCCTAACCCTAAACCCTAACCCTAACCCTAACCCTAACCCTAACCCTAACCCTAACCCTAACCCTAACCCTAACCCTAACCCTAACCCTAACCCTAACCCTAACCCTAACCCTAACCCTAACCCTAACCCTAACCCTAACCCTAACCCTAACCCTAACCCTAACCCTAACCCTAACCCTAACCCTAACCCTAACCCTAACCCTAACCCTAACCCTAACCCTAACCCTAACCCTAACCCTAACCCTAACCCTAACCCTAACCCTAACCCTAACCCTAACCCTAACCCTAACCCTAACCCTAACCCTAACCCTAACCCTAACCCTAACCCTAACCCTAACCCTAACCCTAACCCTAACCCTAACCCTAACCCTAACCCTAACCCTAACCCTAACCCTAACCCTAACCCCTAACCCTAACCCTAACCCTAACCCTAACCCTAACCCTAACCCTAACCCTAACCCTAACCCTAACCCTAACCCTAACCCTAACCCTAACCCTAACCCTAACCCTAACCCTAACCCTAACCCTAACCCTAACCCTAACCCTAACCCTAACCCTAACCCTAACCCTAACCCTAACCCTAACCCTAACCCTAACCCTAACCCTAACCCTAACCCTAACCCTAACCCTAACCCTAACCCTAACCCTAACCCTAACCCTAACCCTAACCCTAACCCTAACCCTAACCCTAACCCTAACCCTAACCCTAACCTAACCCTAACCCTAACCTAACCCTAACCCTAACCCTAACCCTAACCCTAACCCTAACCCTAACCCTAACCCTAACCCTAACCCTAACCCTAACCCTAACCCTAACCCTAACCCTAACCCTAACCCTAACCCTAACCCTAACCCTAACCCTAACCCTAACCTAACCCTAACCCTAACCCTAACCCTAACCCTAACCCTAACCCTAACCCTAACCCTAACCCTAACCCTAACCCTAACCTAACCCTAACCCTAACCCTAACCCTAACCCTAACCCTAACCCTAACCCTAACCCTAACCCTAACCCTAACCCTAACCTAACCCTAACCCTAACCCTAACCCTAACCCTAACCCTAACCCTAACCCTAACCCTAACCCTAAACCCTAACCCTAACCCTAACCCTAACCCTAACCCTAACCCTAACCCTAACCCTAACCCTAACCCTAACCCTAACCCTAACCCTAACCCTAACCTAACCCTAACCCTAACCCTAACCCTAACCCTAACCCTAACCCTAACCCTAACCCTAACCCTAACCCTAACCCTAACCCTAACCCTAACCCTAACCCTAACCCTAACCCTAACCCTAAACCCTAACCCTAACCCTAACCCTAACCCTAACCTAACCCTAACCCTAACCCTAACCCTAACCCTAACCCTAACCCTAACCCTAACCCTAACCCTAACCCTAACCCTAACCCTAACCCTAACCCTAACCCTAACCCTAACCCTAACCCTAACCCTAACCTAACCCTAACCCTAACCCTAACCCTAACCCTAACCCTAACCCTAACCCTAACCCTAACCCTAACCCTAACCCTAACCCTAACCCTAACCCTAACCCTAACCCTAACCCTAACCCTAACCCTAACCCTAACCCTAACCCTAACCCTAACCCTAACCCTAACCCTAACCCTAACCCTAACCCTAACCCTAACCCTAACCCTAACCCTAACCCTAACCCTAACCCTAACCCTAACCCTAACCCTAACCCTAACCCTAACCCTAACCCTAACCCTAACCCTAACCCTAACCC
Source organism: Chionomys nivalis (assembly GCF_950005125.1). Taxonomy (NCBI): domain Eukaryota; kingdom Metazoa; phylum Chordata; class Mammalia; order Rodentia; family Cricetidae; genus Chionomys; species Chionomys nivalis. The sequence continues at coordinate 69,313,812 of NC_080101.1, read as the reverse complement.
TAACCCTAACCCTAACCCTAACCCTAACCCTAACCCTAACCCTAACCTAACCCTAACCCTAACCCTAACCCTAACCCTAACCCTAACCCTAACCCTAACCCTAACCCTAACCCTAACCCTAACCCTAACCCTAACCCTAACCCTAACCCTAACCCTAACCCTAACCCTAACCCTAACCCTAACCCTAACCCTAACCCTAACCCTAACCCTAACCCTAACCCTAACCCTAACCCTAACCCTAACCCTAACCCTAACCCTAACCCTAACCCTAACCCTAACCCTAACCCTAACCCTAACCCTAACCCTAACCCTAACCCTAACCCTAACCCTAACCCTAACCTAACCCTAACCCTAACCCTAACCCTAACCCTAACCCTAACCCTAACCCTAACCCTAACCCTAACCCTAACCCTAACCTAACCCTAACCCTAACCCTAACCCTAACCCTAACCCTAACCCTAACCCTAACCCTAACCCTAACCCTAACCCTAACCCTAACCCTAACCCTAACCCTAACCCTAACCCTAACCCTAACCCTAACCCTAACCCTAACCCTAACCCTAACCCTAACCCTAACCCTAACCCTAACCCTAACCCTAACCCTAACCCTAACCCTAACCCTAACCCTAACCCTAACCCTAACCCTAACCCTAACCCTAACCCTAACCCTAACCCTAACCCTAACCTAACCCTAACCCTAACCCTAACCCTAACCCTAACCCTAACCCTAACCCTAACCCTAACCCTAACCCTAACCCTAACCCTAACCCTAACCCTAACCCTAACCCTAACCCTAACCCTAACCCTAACCCTAACCCTA